>NC_064627.1:76054605-76354605 GCF_023864275.1 Schistocerca cancellata | reverse complement strand
AGTCATATAATGGGAAGCCTCGGCAACATAAGGTTACCGTATTTACTCGAATCTAAGCCGCACCTGAAAAATGAGCTCGAAATAAAGGAAAAAAAAATTTCCCGAATCTTAAGCCGCACCTGAAATTTGAGACTCGAAATTCAAGGGGAGATAAAAGTTTTAGGCCGCACCTCCAAATCGAATCAAAGTTGGTCCATTGTAATATGAGACACAATTTAGGTATAATGAATGACGATACAGCTACAGTAGTTTGGTTGGAGCTTAGCAGTTAAGCTTTACCAGGTAACCATTGCTATGTGTCAGGTGCTCCGTCTGTATTTATAAGGGTACCCTTCCTTTTTCACGTGCTTCATCTGGTTTGAATCTATTGCTTATTTTGCTTCGATCTGATAAGTGCCGTTTTCTTTGTTATAGGTGTTTACGTCACTCTAAGCTGAAAATGCATTACTGTACTGTGTCATGCATTGTTTGTCGCATTCTGATAGTGCGTATTTACGGACAGTCGCCGCTCGCGGCTTTTGTGCGCGCTACTGCCGCTAACAATAAAAAAAAAAGAGAGGAATCGTCTCATTAGCGAAACAATGGCAAGAGACTGCTATTTGTTGTTACTTACACTGCTGCTTTCTTTGATAATGATCAACAAGAACCAAATAATAGACTGCGTATGATAGAACATGTTCTGAACGAGAGTTAGGCGAAAATTTTTCTCCGTTTGAAAATCTTTGCGGCCACTTCTTTAGTACATCAAATTCTGCACAGAAATTAGAATTAGATTTGAAAATCAAGTCAGTTGCCGTGCTTCATTTCTGACTGTATCACTTAATATGAACATAAACATGACACGATACATATATTCTTCCGCGTTTGCTGTTGTCTCACTCTAGTTTCGTAGTTTATTAGGCAGGCAGGATTTAAGTGAGATAGCAGCAAACACGAAAGAAAACATGGCAAAATGTTTATATTTGTATTATTCTTATGGTGAAGAGAATACTGCATGTGATTCACAATTCATAAAAGTTCCTATTAGCAACCATCTCTTGTCACAGGTAGGAAAAATTTCAGAACGTAGAGTTGGCCATATTGACAAACATCCCAGTCTTGCCAGTCGGATTTTCTTAGTACATTGAAATTCTGCTACGTTCGAAGATGAACAATACGGAGTTTGTATTTACTTCGTTGGATAATGTATGAAAATGCAGTGGTCGAAACTCGGGGCGGAGAAAAAAAGCTTGTCTTCCACCTTTTTTTTTTTTTTTTTAATTTATTTACTGACGCAGAGGTTTGGCGCCAGTACTTATCTTTGTGCCTACAAACCATTCCTGTGTAGCGCTACATATATTCGACGGCAGAAGTTCGTTGTGGTGGCACCTACCAACATTTTTCAGAATTCCCGCATGCTTTGCACTCGATTCTAAGCCGCAAGCGGTTTTTTGGACTACAAAAACCGGAAAAAAAGTGCGGCTTAGATTCGAGTAAATACGGTAAAACAAAATACACAGTCATAAAGTTTGAACCATAAGAAAGGAGTAACATTGTTTTAAAACTGTAAAAAGCTTTATTGAGCTCAGTTCTACTCTTGTAATTGAACTTAGGTAATGTAGACATTTAGTTTATTCAGTAACTGTTAAAATGTTATGATGAGTGAGAAGTGGGTTACAGTGTGAGATTTGTCAAAGTCTTTTCATTGGGGAAGAATGCGGTGGGGAAGCCAGTGGGCATTCTAGCGAGATCCTCTCCTGGAAATGCAGAATTTGTCGCAGAAATAAGTTGATAGAAGAGCAGACGCATAAGATATGTGCCCTTCAGGTTCATTTACAAGACGCAGATGCAGTTACAAGATGCAAAGGAGGAATGAGATAGGTTGAGGAGGATGAATGGTGCTGCAGAATCTGAACTGGCAGTTGGTAAGAAGGCAGCTAGGAGGAGGAGATATTCAGGCAGTCGTACTTTGGCGTATAACCAGTAGATGTGACAAACTGTCAGAGTTAGTGGATAGGAGCATCTTGCAGCTGTAGGTGTAGGGAACATGCAGTAGTTCTCAGCAGTTAGGGAACCTAAGTCAGTTGCAAAGTCTAGCAGAAAGAAGGTGGTTCTGCTGCTAGGTAGTTCACATGGCACAGGTATGGGCCAGCAGTTGCAGGAAGTGTTAGGGAGTGAGTACCAGGTCACCAGCACTGTGAAGCCTAGTACGGGGTTGGCTGAGGTTGACTGTTAACATAGAGGCATTATGTAGGAATTTTACGAAACAGGTAGGGATTGTAGGTGGAGCATAGATTAGTCTTGATAGGGATGGGGAGTATGATGTAGGTGGTGACATGGTGAAGATAGCCACTCAAACGGGGGGCACTAATGTGCACTTGTGCAGCTGTTTCAGTGTCATGATTGGCCTCATCTTAATGCATCTGTTAGAGGTGTTACATGGGGCTGGAGAAGGTACTGATGGCGGAGGGCACGGCTCACTTTGCAGTGGTGCCAGTTGAGTCTGCCAGTAGATCGGATTTCACTAGGCATGAAATGCATCTCGATAGGTATGGGAAGGGGAGCCTGACAAAGCTTATAGATGACAGTGCAGTGGGCAGTGGTGGGATCACTTCTGTAGTAGTTGATGTTAGAGCTGCACTTTTTTTAAAAATTGAAGTCAGCTGATACGTATCCGTGCTTAAAGAAAGTCCCTCTAACAAAGAAATAACCTTCAGAGGAGGTCAGGTATTAAAGTAGAGAAGGAATTAGCATATTTCATCAAAATATAAGAGGTATTAGCGATAAAGTTAGTGAACTGCTTGTAGGTGTTGACTCTGATGTTATTGGTATATCGGAGCATCAGTTAAATATTTTAACAATTCAGAGGCTTCCTTTACCAGGAGAGAAATTAGCTGGCTGTTTTTCAAGAAGTTTTTGCGGTGTGGGGGAGTGGCTAAGTAAAAAAAAAAAAGGCAGCATTCCATTTGAGTCCGTAAATGTTCACAGCACTGAACTGAACAGGGGCAGTGGAATTTGGTGAAACTAAACTTCTAAATTGTTGCTGTTTATAGGTCCCCTAACTCTGACTTCAGAGCATTTCTGCTCAAGCTAGAGAGGGTTCTGGTTCACTTTATTAGTTTTTATTATAGTACCAAAAATTAGTTATACTTGGTGACTTCAGTATTAATTTTGTATGTGATTGTGCAACAAAAAGGATGCTGGAAAATCTGCTAAATTCATATGTTCTGATGCAGACACTATTGTTGTTGTTTTTTTTTTTTTTTTTTTTTTTTTTTTTTTTTTTTTTTTTTTTTTTTTTTTTTTTTTTTTCCCCCAACCAGGGCGCAGGGGAACTGTAGCACTGCTACAGACAATATTTTTATTCATTTTTTCATTAGTAGAGGGGCATTCTGTTAGTAAAAGGGTGAATGGCCTTTGTACGAAAGCTAATCCAACAGCAATAGTGCGTTTTTTAGACCTCGTTAAGGAGCAAGAGTTGCAGGATATTTATAGTGCCGATAACACAGATGACAAACATAATGCTTTCTTAACACATTTCTTGTGCTCTTTGAAAGTTGCTTTCCCTTAGAATGTTCTAAACAGGGTAGTAGCAATAAAAGGCAACCTGAATGGCTGAATAGTGGGATAAGAATATCATGTAGAAACAAAGTGGGAATTATATCAGAAATGTTGGAAGTAGCCACAGTCAAGCTACAGTAGCCCATTACAAACGGTATTGTAAGGTGCTTAAAAATGTTATTAGGAAGGCAAACAGTATGTAGCAGTGCGCAGATAGAACAGCTAATTCACAGGATAAAATTAAAACCGTACGGTCAGTTGTGAAGGAAGTGTGTGGTCAGCAGCACAAAGTCAAACGATATAAAGTCATTTTGTAGTAAAAATATTACTGTTATTGATAAGTCAGACATATGCATAGTATTTAACAATCAATTTCTGAGCATTGCTGGTGAGTTAAATAAAAACTTAGTTTCTACAGGGAATCGTGTAACACTCCTGGAAAATGCCTCTCCAACATTGATGTCTGAAATACTACTCTGTGATACTGACAAGTAGGAGATTGAGTTAATAATTAATCACTGAAGACTAAGGACTCCCATGGATATGATTGAGTGCCTAGTAGAATATTAAAGTACTGTTCTGCACATGTTAGCCCTGTACTGAGACATATTTGTAATTTTTCCTTTAAGAATGGTCAATTTCCTGAACGATTAAAGTACTCTATAGTAAAGCCACTTTATCAAAGGGGAGAAAGGGATAATGTAGACCATTTTAGACCCATTTCTATGCCATCAGTGTTTGCTAAAGTTATTGAAGAGGCTGTGTATGTAAGGGTAATTGATCATTTTATTTCGCATAATTTGCTATCAAAAGGACAGTTTGGTTTTGGAAGTGATTTAACAACTGGAAATGCTATATTCTCTTTCCTGTGTGAGGCACTGGATGAATTAAACAAAAGGTTTCAAATGCTAGACATCTTTTTTAATTTAACTAAGGCGTTTGATGGTGTTGATCACAAAATATTGCTCCAGACGTTGGACCATTATGGAATAGGGGGAGTAGCTCGCAATCAGTTCACCTCTTTAATTTAACAGTGGACAGCAAAAGGTCATTATTCACAGTGTTGAGAACGGCTATGATGCGAGGTCTTCAGTGGGGCATGGTCAAATGGGGGCTGTCGCCTCAAGTTCAGTATCAGTTTGTACAGTTTCTAACAATTTAACAAAACTCGATGTTTTAATTTCACAAAATGAGCATTGATTAGTGAAACTGAACAGTTAAAATTTCTAGATGTTCAGATACATAGTAAACTGTCTTGGAAAGCCCATATTCAAGGTCTTGTTCAGAGACTTAATCCTGCCATTTTTACCATTTGAATGGTACCCAAAGTTAGTTAGTTCGACACGAAAAGTAGTCTACTTTGCTTATTTTCAGTCACTTATGATGTATGGTATTATATCTTTGGGTAACTCTTCCCATTCTAAAAGGATATTTTTGGCTCAGAAATGCGCGGTTCGCAGTAAGAGGTTTTTATTGTTCATTTACACGTCAGGTTCCATAGGATCAAATTGAGGAGCAAATCTCCAAGGTCATGGAGCATGTCAGTACATGAAATTACAACATAAAAGTAATAACAGATAAAAGAAAATGTCCGAAAAGAGTCAGTCCATAAGTTTAAGTAAACACAATCAACAATACAATAAGAATCAGTTTAATTTTTGAAGGAACTCCTCGACAGAGTAGGAGGAGTTACCCATGAGGAAACTCTTCAGTTTCGATTTGAAAACGCATGGATTACTGCTAAGATTTTTGAATTCGAGTGGTAGCTTATTAAAAATGGATGCAGCAGTAAGTTTGCAAACATCTTGTCGACCACTTTTCATTACCCTGGGTATTCAGACATTGGCCTCTCAATGTATATACTATTACTGTCATTTCTTGCTAACAATATCAGCTTATTCCCAAGAATTAGCAGCTTTCACTCAGTTAACACTAGGCAGAAATCCAGTCTGCATTTGTATCGCATTTCCTTTACTCTTGTGCAGAAATGTGCGCAATATACTACTGCATCCCTTTTCAGTAAGCTACCACAAGAATTCAAAAATCTTAGCAGTAATCCACGCGCTTTGAAATTGAGACTGAAGAGTTTCCTCGTGGGTCACTCCTTGTATTCTGTCGAGGAGTTGCTTGAAAAATTAAGCTGATTCCTGTGTTATATTGTTGATTGCGTTCACATAAACTTATGGCTTGCCTTTATTTGGATTCATAAACATTTTTTTTATCTGTTATTACCTTCATGTTGTAATTTCATGTACTAAAACATTCCATGACCTTGGAGATTTGGTCATAAGGAACTAGACATGTAAAATGACGTGTAAAATAAAATAAAATCAGTATGAAATCTGCATGAGCTAACGAATAATACCAAACGGAATGTAAACACTCGTCAAACTATAGTGGAAAGGGGTGCAGAGATCGGAATGTGATCACAAACTTATAAGAACAGGCAGTGCCTTGTACCCACATAAGCACCAGAGAGTGTGGATCACTAGGTGAGCTAAGAGGAGGTCTAAGAAAGTGCTGTGTGGTGGCTGTCTATGCAGAAGTGCATAGACATACAAATAAATGAAATAAATCATAAAGAATACGCAGGTTGAAGTTACATAACCCATGTTAATGATAAAGGTAAAATTGAAACTGTATACCGTATTTACCCGAATCTAAGCCGCACTCGAATCTAAGCCGCACCTGAAAAATGAGACTCGAAACAAAGGAAAAAAAGATTTCCCGAATCTAAGCTGCACCTGAAATTTGAGACTCGAAATTCAAGGGGAGATAAAAGTTTTAGGCCGCACCTCCAAATCGAAACAAAGTTGGTCCATTGTAATATGAGACACAATTTAGGTCGAATGAATGACGATACAGCTACAGTAGTTTGGTTCGAGTCGTAAGCTTTACCAGGTAGCCATTGCTATGCGTCAGGCGCTCCGTCCGTATTTATACGGGTACCCTTCCTTTTTCACGTGCTTCGTCTGGTTTGAATCGATTGCTTATTTTGTTTGATCTGATAAGTGCCGTTTTCTCTGTTATAGGTGTTTACGTCACTCTAAGCTGAAAATGCATCACTGTACTGTGTCATGCATTGTTTGTCGCATTCTAATAGTGCGTGTTTACAGCCTGTCGCCGTTCGCGACATGGCTTGCTTTTGTGCGCGCTACCGCCGCTTACAACTAAAAAGAGGCGAATCGTCTCATTAGCGAAGCAATGTCAAGAGACTGCTATTTGTTGTTACTTACACTGCTGCTTTCTTTGAGAATGATCAACAAGAACCAAATAATAGGCTGCGTATGATAGAACATGTTCTGAACGAGAGTTAGGCGAAAATTTTTCTCCGTTTGAAAATCTTTGCGGCCGCTTCTTTAGTACATCAAATTCTGCACAGAAATTAGAGTCATCTTAGATTTTAAAATCTAGTCAGTTGCCGTGGTTCATTTCTGACTGTATCACTATTAGGCTAAGAACAATACGAATATAAACAGACACGATAAGTGTATTCTTCCGCGTTTGCTGTTGTCTCACTCTAGTTTCGTAGTTTATTAGGCAGACAGGATTTAAATGAGATAGCAACAAACACGGAAGAACACATGGCAAAATGTTTATATTCGTATTATTCTTATGGTGAATGGTGAAGAGAATACTGCTTGTGATTCACATTTCATCAGGTTACTATTAGCAACCATCTCTTCTCACAGGTAGGAAAAAATTCAGAACGTAGAGTTGGCCATATTGAAAAACATCCCAAACAGTCTTGCCAGTCGGATTTTCGTAGTGCATTGAAATTCTAATACATTCGAAGATGAACAATACGGAATTTGTATTTGCTTCGTTGGATAATGTATGAAAATGCAGTGGTCGAAACTCGGGGCGGAGAAAAAAAAGCTCGTCTTCCACCTTTTTTTTTTATTTATTTACTGACGCAGAGGTTTTGCCGCCAGTATTTATCTTTGTGCCTACAAAGCATGTCTGTGTAGCGCTACATATATTCAACGGCAGAAGTTAGTTGTGGCGGCACCTACCAACATTTTTCAGAACTTCTGCTTGCTTTGCACTCGATTCTAAGCCGCAGGCGGTTTTTTGGATTACAAAAACTGGAAAAAAAGTGCGGCTTAGATTCGAGTAAATACGGTAATTCTTTAGAAAGAAGGTGAATATACAAAAGTAAGGTATATGAATACATGATAAGAATTTTATAAAGTAAGCAAAATCGAATGCTCTGAGCTTAGAGCAAATGGCAGCGCTACAAAATTTTTGAATTACAATGTAAAAATTTTAGAGCCAAAAGGAGAGGATTATTTGGGGGGGGGGGGGGGGGATGAGAAACAGAAGAAAGAACATAATTGGAAATAAGAAATTTGGGGGGGGGGGGGGTCGAATAATGAGCCTGTAGAGGAAGGTAAATAAAATAAAAATTAGAATGTATGCAAAGCCACAGTAATTAGAGAAATAAATGCAGCCAGGAATTTTGAATAACTGCTCATTTCTTGTCTATACATTCATTATTTCACTATCACCACCAGCCCCATCCCCATATTACTTATTTCTTTCCATTTCATATTTGTTTTATGTGATGTAGTTGTGAATTCAAAATTCATGGAACAGGAAGTGCCATGTATCAACAGAAATGTTTTGTATAGATTTCAAATGTTCAGGATATGGTTCTGTTTACTAATGTCAATCCACAATAGTGTTTTGCCAACTTTCACATATTTTTATGCTTCAATAATGATCATGACTCATCATTGCTGTCAAAAGCTGTTTATGTTACATTCTACTTAAAATAATATGGCACAGTGTGGTGACAAACAACAGTAACAAAGGAATTTACAAGGTGGCAGAACCTTATAACTAATGAGTTTTTGATAAAACTGGAAAGCTTAGCTGAGCTCGGAATAATCACTAATACGTGGCACAGAACCTGAAAAAATTTCATTTGCACCCATGGAAACTAGTAAAGTAAAACTTGCCCGCACACACAGCAAAAACTGATCCAGAGAAATTCAGAATTTCAACCAGGAAATCTAGGAGAAATCTTTTGATGACACAGTCGTGCCCCCTGTGTTATAATAGTGTCCCGTTTTGCCAAGCTGAATTGGAACACCATTGATTTCATCAATTCAATCAGTTGATATATGACTGAAGGGGCTGTCAAAGGTGCTTGTTATTTTTGTTCGCTGTTTTTAAGGTGCTTCCTCAGATCCACATAATAAAACAATCCATACTTCTTTAATGTGGAAGTTATGATGTATGTCGTGAGCTATGTCATACAAAAGTTTCTTTTTTACTGTTTTATAGTGAACTATATTTGAAACCAGTTCATAAATAACCAAATAAATTTAATTTTTACAAAAAATGCAAGATGTGTGTTTTTTTTTACAATTGTTTCTATAACAACATTGCTTTCTTGACGAAAATGTGTCATTTAATTTCTGTTTGATTATTTATGTATTTGTTACAAATGTTGGAAGTTTCATGTTCTTCCCCCCCCCTCTCTCCCCCCTCTTTCTCTCTCCCCCCCTCTCTCTCCCCCCCTCTCTCTCCCCCCTCTCTCTCCCCCCCTCTCTCCCCCCCTCTCTCTCTCCCCCCCCTCTCTCTCTCCCCCCCTCTTTCTCTCTCTCCCCCCCTCCTTCTCTCTCTCTCTCTCTCTCTCTCTCTCTCTCTCTCTCTACACACATTGAGTTTACATGTGTTTTGTGGTTACTTTTATAATAAATTTGTCTACATAGTTTTTTCAGTAACAGTACTAAAGTTTATTTCATTCTTTATTCTTTTTGCCATACCATTTGTACAGGTTTATTTCTGGACGGGATCTCCAGCATTGCCAGCTAGTGAAGACGGATTTCAGCCTATGCCAAGTGTAACTATTCGTCCAGCTGATGATTCTCACTTGCCTACAGCCAACACATGTATATCTCGGTTGTATATTCCATTATATAGCAGTCGTGCCGTTCTGCGACACAAACTACTCCTCGCTATTAAAACAAAAAACTTTGGGTTTGTGTGAATGTAAGAAGAGATAATTACTTGATTTTGTATGACATGAACACAAACTTTAAAAATATCTGTAAACAAGTTAGCAACTTATAATTACAGTAGTTGTTGCAAGTGGAATGCCATGAGGTGATATGACAAACATGTTAGTGAATGTATTTTTTGGAGAAGAAAGGACATCTGATTAGTATGAATCAACTACTTATTTGGAGGAAAGTATAGGTTGATATCCTCTTTGGGAGCAAAATCGGCTCCTTCAAATCATTGCTGCAGTCAGTATTTTGTGAGAGAAGATATTGTGTGTGTGTGTGTGTGTGTGTGTGTGTGTGTGTGTGTGTGTGTGTGTGTCACAGGAGAAGAATAATTTAGTCTTGTAATTATAATTGAAATGCAGTATACAGTTTGAGATACTACATACAGAACTAGCATACATTGATTTTATTGAAAGCATTATTTATGAATTTTGTTTTGTCTATGAAATTATATGTGTGCTTCGTGATAGTGACCAAACTAGAATCTTTTAACTACCTAATATTAAGGTATTTGACATTAGTATTTCAATTTGCAAATATTTACATACATTACTGCTAAGCTATGATTATTCTGCAGCTGGAATTCCAGATAATTTTGTAATTCGTCCGTTCTTTCTTCTGAGAAGGAAATTGCAAAATTATTTATTTGACAAGCAGTAATAGTTATGTTAAATGTTAATATCATTTTCAGCATTAATTTAAGTTGCTTTAAAATTATTTTATTGTTTTGTTTCGCTCTGACAAAATTTATATATTCTCAATGCCCATCTGAAAACAGTGGTATGAAATTGTGTATGACCCAAGTGGCAGATATTTCAGCAGGTTTTGAATGTCACTTGTCACCCATAGAGAATACATTTTCAACACGTATTGCATCTGAATGTATAATCAGTTTTGCACAATGAAGGGCAGTAAGTTATAACCATACATGTAAATGGCTAAGCTTAAATGCATTAATTAGCATGTATAGGGCATATATTATTTCTCAGTGACATTTTCGTACAGTTAATATATTGAAATAACAAATCTGCTTCTTGTTAGAACATTCGAAAAATACCAAGGACATTAATTTTTCTACTGCAACAACCATAATTTTTGTTGAAATAGATTTTTTACTATCTCTATCATTATTTGTGAGCAAAATTGAAGATGTAGACATCGTTCAGTTGATTATGATTTTCTCATTTTGTCATGATGTTCACCAAAAATGCATAAAACTGAATGTTTTCTTCATACCAAGTGTAATTCTTTCAGATTCAGATACCAATAAAGTTTGTGGAAATGTAGCTTTCATTGTCACTTCCATTTGTGTATTCTTTCCTGATTGTGTTGATTACCGTGCTGTAACTGTAATCAGTTCAGATGTATCTGTATCAGATGCATCTGTGACACATTTTAATTTGTTGCTGTTGGGTGACTAATAGGAGGAGGGTCAAATGGCTCTGAGCTCCATGGGACTCAACATCTTAGGTCATAAGTCCCCTAGAACTGAGAACTACTTAAACCTAACTAACCTAAGGACATCACACACACCCATGCCGGAGGCAGGATTCGATCCTGCGACCGTAGCAGTCCCGCGGTTCCGGACTGCAACGCCATAACCGCTAGACCACCGCGGCCGGCAATAGGAGGAGGAAAACAGCTTACAGATAGTGAGACAGGTGCCTCTCTGTGGAAGATTTACTGGAGAACCATTTTCTGTGACAGTGAATGCTGTGCCAGAATAGTAGATCCGGAAAAAATCAAAGTGATAGGGTTTGTAACTGATAGGTAGCAAGCAGATACCTTCATAAAACAGCTAGAGATGTTTTAACGAAGTTACACACTGTGGAGAACTGGTATGTGTGGCATTGAATGCTGTGCTGCAATAGTCGATCTGAGAAAGCACAAGTTAGTAGTGATGACAGTTTAAAGGCTGCCAGCAGGAATATCTTCACATTCATATAATAGCTGGTGACAGTATTATTGAAGTTATGCAGATTTAACTGGGAACAATAATTCTAAAATTGAATGTTTTGCTACATTAATAAATTTGCAAACACACGAGCTAGTATGTCTGACATGCTGCTATCTGGAATGTATTGAAATTCAAGAAACAAGAGGCAGTTTTCATGAGCTGGAGGATCATTTCTTGTGTTGAATGCCGTGTTGCAATAATCCATGACCTTGCAGTGTAGGGTGCCAGAATTGGTATGTTAAAATCGATAAAGCAGGTGCATGTCATTTAACAAAGTTATGGAGACTTAACTGCAGAATCATGGTTTGCATCGTGGAACAACCCGAAAACAACAAAGTAAAGAACTATCAGTTTATAGGCTGCAAGTGGGAACTTCTTAAGTTTCATAAAGCTGCTTGAGAGATTTTTAATAAAGTTATGCGTGGTTAACAGGAGAACCATTGTGTGTTGTTAAATGGTGTACCACAGTATTGCAGCCAGAAATACGCTTGAGTGACAAAGAAACTGGTATAGGCATGTGTATTCAAATACAGATATGTGAAAATTAGGCAGAATACCGCACTGCGGTCGGCAACGTCTATATAAGATAACAAGTCACTGGCCCAGTTGTTAGACCGGTTACTGCTGCTACAATGGCAGGTTATCAAAACTTACATGAGATTGAATGTGGTGTTATAGTCGGCGAACGAGTGATGGGACGCAGCATCTCCAAGGTAGTGATGAAGTGGGGATTTTTCTGTACGACCACTTCACAAGTGTACCTTGAATATCCAGAATCTAGTAAAACTTCAAATCTCCAACATCGCTGCGGCCGAAAAAAAGATTCTGCAAGAAAAGGACTGATGATGACTGAAAAGAATCGTTCAGCATGTCAGAAGTGCAATCCTTCTGCAAACTGATACAGATTTCAATGCTGGGCCATCAACAAGTGTCAGCGTGCAAACCATTCGGCGAAACATCATTGATATGGGCTTTTGGAGCCGAAGGCCCACTCTTGTACGTTTGATGACTGCTCAACACACAGCATTACACCTCACCTAGGACCATAAACACTGACATTGAATTGTTGATAACTGGAAACATGTTGCTTGGTCAGACTAGTCTCGTTTCAAAGTGTACCGAGCAGATGGATGTGTACGGGTATGGAGACAACCTCATGAGTCTGTGAAACCTGCGTGTCAGGAGGGGACTGTTAAAGCTCAAGCTGGTGGAAACTCTGTAATAGTGTGGGTCGTGTGCAGCTGGAGTGATATGGGACCCCTGATATATCTAGATACGACTCTGACAGATGACACATACATAAGTATCCTGTGTGATCACCTGCATCCATTCATGTGTGTTGCGCATTCTGATGGACTTTGGCAATTCCAGCAGGACAGTGCGACATCTCACATCTCCAGAATTGCTACAGAGTGGCTCCAGAAACAATTTTTTGAGTTCAAATACTTCCCCTGGCCATCAAACTCACCAGACACGAACATTATTGAGCATATCTGGAATGCCTAGCAACGTGTTGTTCAGAAGAGATCACCACATCCTCATGCATTTACAGATTTATGGACAGACCTGCAGGATTCATGGTTTCAGTTCCCTGCAGCACTACTTTAGTCAAGTCCATGCCACGTTGTGTTGCAGCACTTGTGTGCTCTACACGATATTAGGCAGGTGTACCAGCTTCTTTGGCTCTTCAGTGTACAAGCCAGTAGATCAGACGTTTGGTAGTCCCCCCATTTAGCACACACAATTGAGTTTTTAACATTGTACTAAATTTACTGCAACTCAATAAATAAAGAATGTTAAATGTAAATATCTCCAGACACATGATCATGTTGCGTATTTTTTTCCCCCAACAATAACAAATGTAATATAAACGTGAACAACTGTCTGAAGACTAACCTGTCAATTCAAAACTGGTAACAGTGCTATTTGTTTAAATAAACAGCATTATTACTAGTGGCTGGGTGCTGTTTTCTTCTTTCCAAGATTTGACTTGTATTTTGTGCACAGCCATGCTCTCAAAAATGTCAGCTTTCAACAAAATAGTGAGAAGAAAGTTTTTGTTCCAAGTGCCATTAATACTGAGGCACTACATCGTTTTATTTGCGATAATACAGGATGGGTCCAAAGTAATGTAGGGGCTATAACTGTTTTCAAACTAAATTCTGCAATTCGGTTCATTGAATTTTTCCATGGTCAATCTCCCATACTCTGTCAGAATATCGAACAAAATAAAGGAGAACAGAATAAAAAAATGTTATTCACAGTTATAACCTCTTCAGGACTCTTGGCCTCCCCTATACAAGTACTGAAATACAGCATTATGTTTTTAATTAGTAGAAATGTAGTTGACAAAAACCACTTCTCACATCCTTTACATTTTGGAACTACAGAAGGAAGCACAACTTGGTGCAGAGACCATACACCATGTACTATCACATGTTTGAAATACTTTTCTCCATGGTTTGTCTCCTGGATCAAGTCCAGGGATGCACAGCAGAGTACTGACAACACTATAATATTGAAAACTCATTTTTTGAAAAAAAAAAAAAAAAAAAAATGGTACACTAGACCATCCAGCCTAATGTGGCAGATGATCAGGCTGGGTAAGAAAAATCCATATAGGCCAAAGTTCTATAAATTCTGTCTTCTGACCCTGGCTGTACCATTCAAAGAGCTATGTTCTTATACCAAAACCTGATTTTATTAACAATTTCTACTTCTCATATAATACATGCTAGTTACAGTGTTTGTTAAGTACATACTGATCCCTTCAAAAACTATTACGGTAAACAAAACACGACCTGCATTGTAAGGTATGAGTGTATGAGTATACTTGTGTGAATGGCCAGGGCTAACAAAAAAGAAGAAACTTGAGATTTTAGTCTGATAGATGACTGTTTCTCTCTTGTAGTCCTCTTCCGTGTTGCAAATTCCCTCCACTTGCGGAAACAGGTGATATCAGCTGGCATTTCGTCCTCCTCCTCACTAATGTACTGTGGCACACTGCCTTAAACCCTTCTGAATGTTGAATGAGATTTCTTCTGTCTTCTCCTTGTATTACTTCCCCCCTGTGTCACCATTTCCCCAGTATCATTGTCAGTTCATCAGTTTCATCATTTGCCATCTATTCTGTGATGTCCTTTGCATTGACATCCTCACAGCCCGTTACATTTTTGAGCACTGAAACGATATCATCATTTCTATCTTTGGTTTCGCATGTGGCATCAAAGTTAAATCAACCAACTTCATGGTCTAAAATAATTTCACAGGGGATAATTCTGAATCTCTTCACATGCTTCCACCAACCACCTTATAACATCTACAGGGTGTATACGACCTGGGACAACAGGGAGATCCGGAAAAACCCGAGAATTTTTTCATCCGGGAGAAAACTGGGAAAAACCTGGGAATTTTTTTAGAATTTCGGGAATTTCTCATTGTTTTAGTTTTCAGTTAAATTTATGTAATTTTGACTGGTAAAAACAGATACTCTAACAAAGGATATTACTGTATCCTGCTACTTCAGAATAATACTTCAACAATAAAACATAAATGAGAGGAAAAAAAACCAAAATAACATACATTGCAAAGGAAATGTGCCATATACGACGACGACACACAGTGCTCATGCAAGCATCTGCCAACAGCAAAATGTATCAAAGGCCTTGGGAAGACTATGAAATGCTTCAAAGCAACAAATAGCCTCCAATAAGCATGAAGTGACAACTGTTTACATTAGATTTGTTTTAGCAGTTACGAGCAGGCTCATGCGCTTGCACAGTTGAGTCGCGTTCGAGTAGTAGATTCTCCCGCTTCTGGCTATAGAAATGTGGCTGTTGGCTGTGCTAGCAGTCGCAGCATGCAGCTAGGTGCTACCGGGGAAAGCGGGCGCCAAATTCATATACTTGAGGAAAAAAAACTTGTTTAACAAAGCCCGTAGCATCCAGCGGACATTTGTCTATCAATTATTCATATGATTTTGAAACGCTTCCCTAATTGTTTTTGAACATTTTTGAACACATTTTAAGTTGATTTATTAATGAATCATAAGTTGAATGCGTGGTACATGACGTCTCTGTCAGGAGAATCCTCGTTGCATCTAGAAATAAACTTTCTGCAGACAGAAGGGAACGGGTATACGATCTGAGCGGAGTAAAGCTGAACGAATGAATGCCAATCGCTGTCTGATTATGTGGTTGATTGGGTTTGGGAATGATCAGCGTTGTTATAATTACTAGCAAAGTCCATAGGTTCAGACTACCAGAATGGAAATAAACGATTGACAGGAAGAACAGGTGAGAAAGATTACATATTATCTTCTCAGTGTGTCGAAGGAAATGAAATTTTGACAGAAAATATTTGGCCGGATCGCTACACTAGTAAGGACCAGTTGTACAGTCCCCGGCTAGCAGCCGCTTAAATTCTATTCTGGAAGGAACGCAGAAAACGTGTACGAACACGTAATAACACCTAACCGGAAAATAATCGCAGGATTACTAAACCTGTGGTTCTGGCAGGGTTAGTGAAGTTAATCGGCAAACAAATTTTGACAATGGCAGGAATAGCCACAGAATTGGTGGTGACAGGGTTGTTTGTTAGAACGAGGAAGGAGAAGAAACAGGGACATTATACAAATTATGGAAGAATAAGACGATTCCAAATTTATATAAAAATTTCGTAATACTACTTTTCGATCTCATGCTTGAGAAACTGAAATGAAATGTGAAACTATTTCCTAACATAAAGCTTTTTGCTTGTAGTAGGCCTAATAGGCATTTGATATTGATACTTCGTGAATTGTATTCTGTCATGTTATAAAAATGGCCATTTGTGCCAAAACAGTCTCGTTTATTTGGTGTGTGTTACAAAATTGCTGCAATACTTTTGTTTTACCTAGCAGACAGTGACAAAATAGACGTAATCAGATCGAGAAACCACATCAGTCTTGGGTGTTATTTGTGTTAACAGCTTTTTCAGTATTAGATAATGACATATCGATTTTTCATGTAACAAAACGTCTGACGAACTTTGATGAGGTAATAGATTCTTTCGCAGAAGGGCAAGCACGCCATGTAAAGCTGTAGCAAGGTTAGAGGGAAAAAATCCGGAGAGCTAAGGATTGAATAAATGTCTACTTTCTTGCTTGTCTCTTGTCTTTATTGGTTTTATGTATCCTATATTTAATTTTATGTCACACAAAACAGCAAGTTATTAGCTAATAGGCAATAAAGAGTGCAAATTTTCTCAAGAGTTCTTGTTCTCCCAATTACAAATAATCCTATCCGCCATTAACTGCGAGATTTAAAAAAAAAAAAAGGAGGGGTGGGGGGGGGGGTGGGGGGAGGCACCACAGGACATTTCAATTTCCACTGTCCTGATTATAGTTTGATGGCATCCATTACAAAATATACATGTTTCAATTCCACAGAGTGAAATACAGTGACGTGTGATAGAAGAATGCTTTATGAAGAGGTGTGGCACTGCACTCTGGCACACTTAAGACCAAATAATATGTCTTACATTTCCTCAAACACACGTTTTATGTTTCAGGCTTTTCAGAAAAATTTGCACTACAAGATGAACATATTTTTGAAAATTTGATTTTTTTTTAGCACTGACCCGGTTCGCAAATATCGTAGATCCAGGGCTGATGCGCAGAGCAGTCTGAGTTATAGTGGGTAGTCTCGACGCGACCCATGTTTACATTTAGTGATTTTACTCTTTCCCTTTCGTTTACTCTCACGTCAAATGAAAACAAAACAGATATGTGTGGCCGGGAGCTATCAAGTAAATTAAAATACATTCACATAATTACAGAAGGCTAAAATATGTCATTAGTTTCAGATTTTATCTTATTTCCACCTTTCTGATAGTCAAGCATTAATCACCTTGCGGAACCATGAAGTTATTTTTGTCTGTTTGCTGAAGAAATTTGACTTTTATTAACCTTTTCCACAGAGGCAGTCAATGTATTTGAAACGAAATGTGTAATTCCACCGTACTGGCTAGTTTCAGCTGTTCGCTGCATTTCAAGTGCACGTTAAAACATCTTCTAGCGTCTATGGCATTATGCCGTGTTAAAGAACAAAACATGATATAATACAGTACTGGTGCTCCAAGAAAATTTACATCCTGTAAACCACACTGAAAAGCTTAGTATCAGGCTGAGGTCTACCTCATTGGGAATCCGGACATACGAGTGTGCACGTTAAGTATGCACTTTAAATGTGCACATTTTAGTATGGTTCACGAAATTCTGATGCTCTTTGAGTATCCTCTGATGTCTTCTTTTATGACATAATGTATGATCTTTCAATGTTGTACGTGTACATACGGGCTTCCTAAGTCGTCATAGCTGTGCAAGCGCGGTGTCGCCTGTTATCTGCGCCCTCTGGCAACTGCTGAAATGAACTATTTCTAACAGGTTGCGGGAAAAAATTGCGAATGGTGGTTCGAAAAGCGTTACTTTCAAAGTAAATATCCTTTTACGTAAGTTGAACTATGTGCGAGAATGTACCATGAATTTCATAAATCACAGAGTGTTTGACTCTCATTTACAAATCAACTCTTTGATGACGGTCCATTTAAAAGAATTTTGAACCCTGAAGATCAGACATTTATGTCGTTGTTAAAAATTTTACTGGCACATTTGTGTGATATATCTTAAAAGAGTAACACGCGCAAAAAACCAACATTACCATATATGCGAAAGCTTAGCTTCTCTTGCAGCTTATTAACCTTAGAGACCAATATTATATGTGAAAGCTTTGCTTTTCTTGTAGCATCACTTTGTATATTAATTTAAACTTTTAACTTCCCTGTTTGTGTGTTCGTGCTACTTAACAGTGATGTTGCTGTTGGCTGACTACATCTCGTGCCTTATGCTCTGAATATCGGCTGTCAAGATAACGTGAGATGAGCTATGACTAGCTTACAAAACAGCATTGCAATCTCGATTTCTATGATTCGGAAAGTAACATGCGCTGTTTGGTGGAATTCCAATGTATACTTTCATAATACGAAAATACGCAGCGTACATGTTGCTGCACATCAAAGATATTTCCAAAATGTGTCTTTTTCCCTGAATTTTGTTTTCAGAAGTGCCGGGAAATTCGACGCCCGTTTATGGAACCATAACCATTCAAAGGATTGATAAGGGAAAATATACTGTCACTTAACACAGGAAAGGCGTGTTTTCACCCAGGAGAAAGTGTATTTTTAACCGGGAAAAACCCAGGAATTTTTTTTCCTTGTCCGCGTATACACCCTGATCCAGTAAGTCAATCCTTCCTTTAATGCATGCACTGTCTTCATTAACATCAGTTGCTGATATCAGTGAACTGAGAACAAGGTGGCAGTACTACTACTTCAGCAATTTCAAGGATGCCCTGGTCCATTACCATTGGTGGCTAAAATAGTGCTTTGATATCTCCCTCTGTGAGTTTGTCTTTGGCAGGATGCAAAGGCACATTATTACAAAGCAGCGCAACAGGGCTTTCGTTGGTAAATGGTTGTCTTTCAAGTATTTCTCTACAGCTGGTATGAATTCATTTTGGAACCGGGTTTTAAAGGTTTCTGAATTCATCCAAGCTTTCTTTTGATGAGTGTAATGTAGATGCAGTGCTTCCTGATTTTTTAGGTTTTTGAAAGCTCTAGGTTCCTGTGATTTCCCTGTTAATGGAAGCCTAAGCAAGTGGTCCCACTTGCATTCCTGCAGGCCTATGAAGTATCTCGTAGTAACCTATGTGGTAGCCTGTGTAGTAACCCAACCAGATATCATCCGTCATTATGTCGGGCAGGATTACAAAATACCTCTCCCTTTGAAAATGACATGGCCGGTGCGGGGGAGGACTGCGTGGCAGCAGTAGGTTTGTGCTGGAAAGGCTGATTGCTCACGTTGGGGTACCAGAAGCACCAGCAGTGGAACAAGGTTGATGTCCATGGTGGTCTCCTATGGCAGGCACGAAAGAGGTGGAAGGACAAAACACCAGTTGTCCGTGGTAAAATGCTATAGACCACAGTGTGGAAGAGACTGCTACTGCGGAGGTGGATGGTGGAGACATCTTGCCAGAATGCCACAACCAAAGATGATTCTGATGACTGTGGAGCAACCACTGTACAGTCACCATTGGAAACAACTGATGGCCTTGTTGGGTGAAAATGACCCCTGGATCTGACACAGAGTCCATCCAAAAGTATGTGCCCACACAGCAGAGCACAGTCAAAAAGGCATGGGGAAGCCCATGCAGCAACTCCACCAATCTACATCTGTGGATATGCATTTGAAAATATTGCGAGCCAGTTGGGGTGCGACTGCCCTCATCTGGAGGGTTCTTATTTCTCAAATTGGATTTTTTTCTTTCAACTATCCCCTAGTTTGCTACCATTTCACATAAAAATGAATTGTGTGTAATTTGGGCTCCATTGGAAAAGTGAAATCCATGCACTTAGGCCCCTGCATTTGAAGAAGAAGGGGAAAAACAAAGAAATCATATTAAAACTTCATTCACGTTCCGTCTCATAAAATATTATACTGAAGTAGCTATTTGATCAATTACGTTCAACATAATCAATAAACTCAGGGTTGCCCCAAGTTCTGGAAATCAGGGAATTTCAAACGTATCAGGAAAAGGTAAAAAAAAAAAAAAGAAAAAAAACTAAAAACCTCGTTTTTGTTGTGGGAGGTGAAGTGGTTTGTTTACCAAGATCTTGTATATCGTCGCTGGCTGGGCGCAGCTGAGTATGTGCACCTCCTCCCTACGCTCTCATTCTTACTGCTTCTCCCCCTTCCACCACTCGCCTCAGATTGCAGTCAGTGCTGCCACCACTTCTTGCCACTAGCCTAGCAGCTGCCAATGAGAGGTGTGCCTGAGAAGTGGTTTGTTTGGATCTAATTCTCAGAGACTGTTGACACAGTGTTCGTAGGTGACTGTCATTTGCATGAGATGCTTCTGAGTGATTGTGTAAATGTGTGTGTGCTCTCATTTTCTGACAAAGGCTATGGCCAAAGATTTAGCTGTGAGAGTGTGATTGCCTTTTCTGTGTGCATGCTTGTGGCTCAGTGATAATCTTTACAGTGAGTTGCTACCTATCCTCATTAGTATCATTTCTCAGAGTATTTGCACAAGTAATCTGTTGCATGGATTGGTCACCACGGTCTCATTTCATCAACATGGTGTCCACGACAAGTGAATAGCTGGCCACACAAATGGACTTCCGTGATTGGCCACAACTGCAGGCCATTGCTGTGGTCATCTTCAACGGATTGGGCATGCCGATCTGAAGCCCATAGCTTCCCACTAATGTGCGGGCCCTGCCTGCTGGATCTAGGCTCACCGATCCACTCGCAGACCAGGACTGTTTGTGTGTGATGTAATGCTGCAGATTTTTGTGGTTTATCCATGGACCCAGGACTGTGGTGCTCCTCGCCAGGCCAGAGGCCACGAGTGTTGGATTTCAGGAATTGTGACTGTCTCACCCCTAGCACATTGTATAGTGTGGGGTTTTATAACATTTTATTTATTCTAGTACATTTTGACACTTCAAAAGTAGTTTATACATTAGAAAGTATGGTCCATAAGAGAAAAAAAATGTGGCGGTCGCTGGCAGCTTGTACACTATGTACTCATGTATTACTTGAAAGAAAAATCATACAATATCTGTACAATAATAGACATAACACTGTGACCCCACCCCCTCGAGCCATGTACCTTGCCGTTGGTGGGGAGGCTTACGTGCCTCCTCAGTGATACAGATAGCTGTACTGTAGGTGCAACCACAATGGAGGGGTATCTAATGAGGGGCCAGACAAACGTGTGGTTCCTGAAGAGGGGAAGCTGCCTTCTCAGCAGCTGCAGGAGGAAAAGTCTGGATGATTGATTGAACTGGCCTTGTAAAATCAACCAAAACAACATTGCTATGCTGGTACGGCGAACGGTTGAAAGCAAGGGGAAACTACAGTCGTAATTTTTCCCAAGGGACTGCAACTTTACTGTATGGTTAAATGATGATGGTGTCCTCATGTGTAAAATATTCCGGAGGTAAAACAGTCCCCCCATTTGGATCTGCGGGCGGGGACTACTCACAAGGACGGCATTACAGGAGAAACAAAAATGGGGATCTACAGGTCGAAGCTTGGAATGTGAGATCCCTTAATTGTGCAGTTAGATTAGAAAACTTAAAAATGGGAATGAATAGGTTATAGTTAGATATAGTGGGAATTGTGAAGTTCAGTGGCAGAAGAAACAAGACTTCTGTTCTGGTGAATATAAAGTTATAAATACAAAATCAAATAGGGGTAATGCAGGAGTAGGTATAATAATGAATAAAAAAATAGGAATGCCGATAAACTACTATGAACAGCATAGTGAACGCAGTATTGTAACAAGACAGACGCAAAGCCCACACCTACCACAGTAGTACAAGTTTATATGCCAACTAGCTCCGCTGATGATGAAGAGGTTGAAGAACTGTATGATGAGATAAAAGAAATTATTTAGATAGTTAAGGGAGCCGAAAATTTAATAGTCATGGGGGACTGGAATTCGATAACAAAAAAAGGAAGAGTAGTAGGTGAATATGGACTGGAGGCAAGGAGTTATAGAGGAAGCTGCCTGGTAGAATTTTGCACAGAGCATAACTTAATCATAACTAACACTTGGTTCAAGAATCATGAAAGACGGTTGTGTATGTTGAAAAGGCCTGGAAACACTGGAATGTTTCAGATAGATTATACAATGGTAAGATAGAGATTTAGGAACCAGGTTTTAAATAGTAAGACGATTCCAGGGGCAGATGTGGACTCTGACCACAATCTCTTGGTTCTGAATTGTAGATTAAAACTGAAGAAACTGCAAAAAGGAGGGAATTTAAGGAAAGGGGGCCTGGATAAACTGAAAGAAGATTGTAGAGAGTTTCAGAGAGAGCATTAGGGAACGATTGACAAGAACAGGGGAAAGAAATACCATAGAAAAAGAATGGGTAGTGTTCAGATATGATAATAGTAAAGGCAGCAGAGGATCAAGTAGGTAAAATGACAAGGACAAGTAGAACAGAAGAGATATTGAATTTAACTGATGAACAGAGAAAATGTAAAAATGCAGTAAACAAAGCAAGCAAAAAAGAATACAAACGTCTTAAAAATGAGATTGACAGGAAGTGCAAAATGGCTAAGCAGGGATAGCTACAGGACAAATGTAAGGATATAGAGGCATATATCACTAGAGTCTTTAGATATGTCTGCTTGTGTCTGTATATGTGTGGATGGATATGTGTGTGTGTGTGTGTGTGTGTGTGTGTGTGTGTGTACCCGTCCTTTTTCCCCCTAAGGTAAGTCTTTCCGCTCCCGGGACTGGAATAACTCCTTACCCTCTCCCTTAAAACCAACATCCTTTCATCTTTCCCTCTCCTTCCCTCTTTCCTGATGAGGCAACAGTTTGTTGTGAAAGCTTGAATTTTGTGTGTATGTTTGTGTTCGTTTGTGTGTCTGTCGACCTGCCAGCACTTTCATTTGGTAAGTCACATCATCTTTGTTTTTAGATATATTTTTCCTTCGTGGAATGTTTCCTTCTATTATAATCACTAGGAGGTAAGATAGATACTGCCTACAGGAAAATTAGAGAGACCTTTGGAGAAAAGAGAACCAGTTGCATGAATATCAAGAGCTCAGAGGGTGCTGACAGGTGTGAGAATTACTGATCTATCAGTTAAATAAGTCACAACTGCAAAATATAAACATAAATTCTATACAGACTAATGGAAAAATGTAGAAACTGACCTCGGGGAAATTCAGGAACACGCAAGGCAATACTGACTCTACGACTTATCTTAGAAGAGAGTTTAAGGAAAGACAAACCTACATTTATAGCATTCATAGACTTAGAGAAAGCATTTGACAATGTTGACTGGGATACTCTCTTTCAAATTCTGAAGGTGGCTGGGGTAAAATACAGGGAGCAAAAGGTTATTTACAATTTGTAAAGGGCACAAAAGGGGAGTAGTGGTTGGGAAGGGAGTGAGACAGGGTTGTAGTCTGTTCCTGACATTATTCAAGCTGTATATTGAACAAGCAGTAAAAGAAACAAAAGAAAAATTTGGAGTAGGAATTAAAATCCACAGAGAAGAAATAAAAATCTTAAGGTTTGCCGATGACACTGTAATTCTGTCAGAGAAGCAAAGGACTTGGAAGAGTGGTTGAACGGAATGGACAGTGTCTCAAAAGGAGGATATAAGATGAACATTAACAAAAGCAAAAGAAGGATAATGGAATGTAGTCGAATTAAATCAAATGACGCTGAGGGAATTAGATAAGAAAATGAGATACTGAAAAGTAGCATATGAGTTTTGCTATTTGGGCAGCAAAAAACTGCTTATGGTCAAAGTAGTGAGGATATAAAATGTAGACTGATGATGGCAAGGAAAGAATTTCCGAAGAAGAGAAATTTGTTAACATCGAGTATGTATTTAAGTGTCAGGAAATCTTTTCTGAGAGTATTTGTGTAAAGTGTAGCCATGTATGGGAGTGAAACATGGACAATAAACAGTTTAGACAAGAAGGGAATTGAAGCTTTTGAAATGTGGTGCTACAAAAGAATGCTGAATATTAGGTAGGTAGAACATGTAACTTAAGAGGAGGTACAGAACAGAGTTGGAGAGAAGAGAAATTTGTGACACAACTTGACTAGAAAAACGGATCGGTTAATTGGACAGATTCTGAGGCATCAAGGGTAACCAATTTAGTATTGGAGGGAAGCATGGAGGGTAAAAATCGTTGAGGGAGACCAAGCAGATTCAGATCTGCATAACACGTTCCCATTCACAGGAGCGAGTAACAGACTCTGTTACTCGCTCCTGTGAACAGGAACTGTTATGCAGATTCGCTGCCTCTCGCGTCCATCTAGAAAAGATAACCTGAAAATGCCTAAATAAGGCAAAACGCGTCGTTGAAAAATAAAAAACTAAAATTGCAACCAATACTATAGTATTGTTTTATTAGAAACAAACAGTCCCCTTCTCATTATTGATGATTTATGGAATTTGATTGATTCCTACCTGAACCCTTTTAATGTTTTTGTCTAATGGTTCTGTCTTATGATTCAATGCAGTCACAAATTTCATTTTTGAATCAGAAGATGAAATAAAGTCGAAGAATGTAAAGGTGACATTCGGAGACATTTAACATTAATAATTTTTCGGTTTTCATAAAATGATGCAAGTGATGTAATCGGCACTGTGATATTAATAGTGCTTTAAAAGAACTCTGAACTACTTGTACACACTTCAACATACATGCTGACAAGTAAAATGCATGTATCACAAATTAGGATTCTCTTTTTGTGGTGATGATTCAAATTCATCACCGAAAAAAACTTTTTCAAGCAAGACTTTAACCTTCAACCTTGCATGATGAATAGCCCATAGAGTACAGCAAGATACTCCATGGAATGATGCTTCACTAAGAAAGATGGCAGTTAATTCTAAAAGTTGCTGATAGTTCTTCCTAAGTGGCTGTTCGCTTGAAGTATGTCAAACAAAATCAAGTTTTCAAAACACATTCACTTCATCCATGCATTACTTGACTTTATTGCACTGAAATACAAACTGGAATTAATGAACATCAATTCCAGCCCAAATATTTGGGAAGTTTTCAAAGATTGTTATAGTCGGATCTGTGCTTCTACATCAAATGTTTCCTCAAAAACAATTTTGAGAATGATTCCACATTTGTGATGCACACAAGGTACGTGTAAGAGATCTTTTCTAAAAGGTTTTCAACAGAACACACACAAACCTCAGAACATTGCCATATTATATACTATTGTGTCAAAAACTGTTCTTAACATAGAACTGAAGACCCCATTCAGTGAAAGTTCTATACACAGCTGTAGCCCATTCTTCACCAGTTGCAGATCACAATGCAACCACTCCAAGAAAATGTTCAGAACCACCGTTTGAAATAATCACAGGAAGTCTTTCTGGCACATTATCTGTTAATGCTGGTAGCAATTTACTATTCCAATGGTTCTTGACTTTAGTAGCCTTTTCTTGCAGTTTCACTCAGGGCTTGTAAATTGAACTAATGTTAACTGCTAAATTTTCTGCTTCTTGACCTATTACTTAAATTGCAGCTATCAAAATTTTAACTGCATCCCTGTCACCAATCCTACATTTATCAAAGGCAGCAGCAAACGTGATAGTCATTACTGCTTGATGTCCTCTTTTTTTTTTTTTTTTTAATTTGTGGTGATGGAATTTTTGGGAAAGTGTTGTCAGTTGATGTTCCTGGAGATGTTCCAAAATCAAATTTCCCTGATCCACCACTGCTTGAACTTGAAAACACCAATTAGGTAAGCATGTTTGCAGATATATGATAACAAAGATAGCGAGTATGTAAACATTGAATGAGTTGTGGATTTCTTCTATTTTCAAATGTATTCATGTGTAAAGTTTATGCTATAAATTCATAAATGAATGACTTAAAGAATTGCTGAGTTTCATATGTGCATTGCTGTCACCTCTTCCCAGCTGCCTCTGCTTGCTTGGACACTCTTTCTTGTCTTTCTCAAAAAGTTATTGGTGAATCCAATGCATGAACTTTTCAACTGTTGCTTAATCAAAAACTGTTTATCTTCTGTAGTAATCATATTTAAAACATTAGCCTCACTATGTCAAAAAGTATTCAAATCTCTGAACAAAATCCGTGTCTTCACTTTTGAACACACTACTGTCTTCTAGCATATTTTTGCAGGTGCATCCATTATTGCTACAAAGCTTCTAATTTTGGAACACAACTTTTCTGCTCCTGTGTCTGAATTCTCACTTTTCCAACTAAATCAGAGCTTCTCATGTTCTGAAACATAATTAATTTGTACACCTGCGAATTTTGAAAGTAAGTCTATTTCAGTCGACTGATGGCAGTTTGCTTCTAGATACTTCGTGGGAGTAATACATGAATAAATAAACGATGATGATATCCTTGCTACTTTCCCTCAAAGCTGAAAGACTACTGGGATGGTTAGGTTTTTGTCATAAAAGGGTGCAGCTCATGTCCAAACCTCCAGATGTCAGACACCCAGATCGGTATCAAATGATGTATGTCAATAGAGTATCAACCAAAACTTTGATTTAGTTCACTGTATGTGCTGTCATCCAGCAGAACGAGTGTGAACATTAATTAAAAACAACATCAGAACTACAGAGCAAAAGAAAAGCATAACTGTGAGTATCTAATGTGTTTAGCTTGTGTGGGGAAGTTGGTAGACTGTTCGAGTGTCTTACCCAGTGTCCTGAGTTCATATCCCAATGATAACAATTTTTTTTTGTATTATGTGTGAAAATGTTATATGGGGCTTTTAATACTTCTGCACTTGTGGTGAAATTGTTTCTTTATTCTACTTTTCCACTTGTTTATGTTTATTCTGTGAAACTATGAATGCACACCCAACAGACAAGAATTAACTGGTGAAATAGTAAACGATGTTTTTCAGAAAATCATTAAGTGGTTCTCTGGAAATGGCCTCTCATTAAACTTCGACAAAACACAGTGCATACAGTGCCACGCAGTAAATGGAATGGCACCATTAATAAATATAGACTTCTATCAAAAATCGGTAGCTAAGGTAGAATATTCAAAATTTCTAGGTGTATGCATTGATGAGGGGTTAAACTGGAAAAAACACACTGAAGATCTGCTGAAACGTTTGAGTTCAGCTTCTTATGCTATTAGGGCCGTTGCAAATTTTGGCGATATATATCTCAGTAAATTAGCTTACCACGCCTATTTTCATTCTCTGCTTTCGTATGGCATCATATTCTGAGGTAACTCATCATTGAGTAAAAGAGTGTTCATTGCACAAAATCATGTAATCAGAATAATTGTTGGAGCTCATCCAAGATCATCCTGCAGATACTTATTTAAAGAGCTAGAGATCTTCACTGTAGCCTCGCAATATATATATTCACTTATGAAATTTGTTATTAACAATCCGAACGAATTCAAAAGTACATGGCTACAACACTAGGAGAAAGGATGATCTTCACTACTCAAGGTTAAATCTAACTTTGGCTCAGAAGGGGGTAAATTATGCTGCCACAAAAGCTTTTGGTCATTTACCTAATAGCATCAAAAGTCTGACATATAGCCATATAGCATTTAAAAGGAAATTAAAAGTATTTCTTAATGGCAATAATAGCAATAAGTTTGGATCTTTCTGGTACACTTTTCGGCTCCATAATGTCCCCATATGATGTGAGTATAGCAAATTAGATTTACAATATGACTGTCCAGTACACAAATACACCAGTTATGAGAATTTTCATTATTGCGGTGATAAATAAGTCATTTTGTACAGAGAAATGTTTATTAAAAGAATTATTTGGAGTTTGTTGAAAAGTTCGCAGTATCTCTTCCCATTTGGGGTCGGAATTCTATAATGTTCTTATATTTTTACACAGATGGAGAAACTGGGTGCGATAATATTTCGCGTCTATTTTTAAGATTCTAAATTGCTCAGCTTTTTCAATTCAGTTAGAAAATTCTGTGAGGCCTTGTGGGAGTCTTGATAAAGCATCTGCAATCACGTTGTCGTTGCCTGTAATATGCATTATTTCCAGACGATAATCTTGTAAAACTAGCGACCATCGGGTGAGTCGCGCGTGTAACAATTTACATGGTAGCAGAAAGCTGAAGGCCTGATGGTCGCAGTATGTTCGTATACGTTTCCTGCACATGTAATAGTGAAACTTCTTTAAGGCCCATACAACAGCAAGAGTTCCAAATTCAGTTACTGTGTATGCCCTTTCACATGCTGACAAAGTTCTGCTCGCAAATGCGATTATTTTTATCTCTGTCTTTTCTTCGGTTTTAACGGTTTGGAATAGACACGCCCCCAAACCGCAAAAGGAAGCGTCAGTTGCAATGCAAAAATCCTGAAGCATGTCCGGATCATACAATAACTTTGCATTTACAAGTGATGCTTTTATCTTGTCGAATGCAGTTTGACATTGATTATTCCGGATCAAGGATTGTTCTTTCGTAGAAGTGATAAAAGATTTTCGTCATTCAGTAATTGATTGGGCGCGACAAGTCGGACCGAAACGGCTCCGAAAAAAGACTTCGACTGTTTTTTGGTTGTTGGTGCAGTGAAGTGTTCAATAGCGTCTAATTTACCTGGATCACGCATGATTTCTTCGGGTGAGATAATGTACCTGAGAAATTTTATCTCCGACCTGCCAAATTTGGATTTGGCTAGGTTGACAGTAATTACTGTTTCTTTGAATTTTCGGAAAATTGTCTGTAGTATCTCAACGTGTTCATCCCACGTAGCAGTGGCTATTAACAATCGTCTACATATGTCGTGACTTTGTCGAGTAGAGCAGGGCCCAGAACCTTGTCTAACGCTGCAATGAAAACTCCCGCGCTAATGTTCAAACCAAAGGGTAGTGTGTGGAATTGATAACTGCGTCCATCAAAAATGAATGCAGTGTATTTTCTTGATTTTTCACTCAGAAGGATTTGCCAGTACATGTTGGAGATCAAGGCTTGAAAGGAAATGAGCACCATGAAAACGTTGCAAAAGTTCTTCTAAGTTTTACTGTCTGGTTTGGGCTGGTATGATAATTTTGTTTGTGTTCTGAGCATCAAGCACTAATATTATCTTGCCTCCCCCGCCCCCCACCCCCCTTGGATATGATACCGCTAAAA
The DNA here is from genome assembly GCF_023864275.1 of Schistocerca cancellata. Taxonomy (NCBI): domain Eukaryota; kingdom Metazoa; phylum Arthropoda; class Insecta; order Orthoptera; family Acrididae; genus Schistocerca; species Schistocerca cancellata. The sequence goes on along the minus strand of NC_064627.1, from coordinate 76,325,387 downwards.
GGGGGCTAGAATTTGGGAGTCCGACAGTTCGATTATTCCCCAGTCTAGCATCTTACGTATTTCTGTCTTTACAGCTTCTTTTTTACTCCACAGCATGGCATATGATGTCCTGTAAAAAGTTTCATATGGGGCAACCTCCATGTTGTACACAAAGTTCTTTTTTTACTATCAAATATAGGCATATAATCTTCGAAGAGATTTCGGAGTTCTTCCTTCTGTTTCGTACAGATAAGCACCCCCCGCCCATGAACCATGATGGACCTTGCCGTTGGTGGGGAAGCATGTGATACAGATAGCTGTACCATAGGTGCAACCACAACGGAGGGGTATCTGTTGAGGGGCCAGACAAATGTGAGGTTCCTGAAGAGGGGCAGCAGCCTGGATGATTGACTGATCTGGCCTTCTAACACTAACCAAAATGGCGTTGCTGTGCTGGTACTGCAAATGGCTGAAAGCAAGGGGAAGCTACAGCCATAATTTTCCCCGAGGGCATGCAGTTTTACTGTATGGTTAAATGATGATGGCGTCCTCTTGGGTAAAATATTCCGGAAGTAAAATAGTCCCCCATTCGGATCTCCCAGTGGGGACTACTCAGGAGGATGTCATTTTCAGGAGAAAGAAAACTGGCATTCTACAGATCGGAGCGTGGAATGTCACATCCCATAAGGGGAGCCGGAACGAAGAAAAATGACAAAATTAACGTTTTTTGGTTTTTAATTATAAAATTATTTGGAGTTTTCTGAATAAAACAAATCAAGGTTCGCCTTTCGAAGTAAATTCTAAATGTGTTTTTTATCACTGCAAAGTTGACGCGCTACGTAAACAGTTGTAACGACTTGGTGTGTCACCTCTGCTAGCGCCGATCGCTGGCTGCAAGCAGGGTATCTTTGCGGAATTAGACAGTGTTTTGTTTTCCAGTGCTGTGTGGCTTTATCTCTGTGACAAGTGATTGTTCGTATCGGTAAACATAAACGCTACACCTTGTGTGTTGACTTGTGGAGTTTGCTTTGTGTTGTTTAGCTGTTCAATTTTGCGTATTTGACGAATTTTGCTTGTGCCTGTTTTATGTATTTGGTTTGTGGATATCAATACGCCCCGTTTCAGCAATTAAGTGTTTAAGAAAAGGCACAATGAGTGGAAGAAGAAATCTTTTGTTGTTTTGATGGGAGATGCTGCTCAGACTGCTGCACCGAGTACTCCAAATGAATGTCGTAGAACTTCTTCCAGCAAGAAACTTTGTGACAGCAAAGAAAAATTTGAAAACCATGAAAGTGACAGTAATGATGTGAATGAAATAATTAACATTTCCTTGCTCTCTAATATTTCGAAACATAATGTATTATGCCAAGTTTGCAAAGAGAGAGGACTGGAATTGAAAATAATGTCATACATTGGTTTGGGATGTAACATGTTATTGAAGTGTAACAGATGTGCTGCTTAATTTTCGTTTTATAATTCTAACCGTATTCCTCATAGTGATAATAGTGGAAAGAAGGTGTATGATATAGATGTTAGGCTAGTGTATGGCTTGCGTTGCATTGGCAATGGCAGTACTGAAGGGACAATGTTAAGTGGTATTATGAGCTTGCCAAAGCCACCAACCAAGTTTGGATTTTATAATAAATTGGTGGGATCTTCTGCTGAAGATATTCCTCAAGCAACAATGAAGAAAGCAATTGAAGAAACTGTGACAAATAATGGGAAATGTAGAGATTAATGTTGCTTTTCATGGATCATGACAACGTAGAGGTCCTAAATCTCTAAATGGAGTTGTGACAGCTACTAGTGGAGACAGTTGCAAAGTAATTGATGTTGCTATTCCCTCAAAACATTGTAGATGTAAGGGCAATACCAATGACAAACATAGTAAAGTTGTGAAGCAAATTTTCACGGCACGAGTGGAGCAATGGAAGTAGAGGGAGTGAAACAATTTTTTCCAAGTCACAGATAATGTAAGATAATGTAAGATACACTAATTGTCTAGGAGATGGTGATTCTAAGGGATGTAAAGCTGTAGAGGAACTCAAACCTTATGGCAGTGAAATTCACATTAAAAACAAGAGTGCATTGGACATGTGCAGAAGTGCATGGGGTCTCGCTTGCAAAAACTAAAGCAGACATTAGGATCCAAGAAGCTTAGTGATGGTAAGACCCTTGGAGGAAGAAGAAAATTGACAGCTCAAGCAATTGATAGATTACATTGGTATTATGAGTGTGTAATTAGGCAAAATAAAAGAAGCATTGACCATATGAGGAGAGCACTATGGGCATTATTTTTTCATACTGCATCAACAAATGAGCACCCACAACATGCATTGTGCCCCACAGGTGATGTCTCATGGTGTAAGTACCAATCAGGAAAGGGATATGCACATAAAAACATTTTGCCAAATGCTGTAATTGTAATTAAGCCCATATTCAGAGATTTATCACACTCAAATTTATTGGAAAAGTGTTTACTTGGGAAAACACAAAATCCAAATGAAAGTGTAAATAATTTAATTTGGATTAGGATTCCCAAAAGAGTGTTTGTACAGATAAAAACATTGCAATTTGCAGTGCGTGATGCAGTGGCAACATACAATGAAAGAAACATTATCAAATGTGATCTGCTGAAACGTTTAGGTTTCCAACAAGGACACAACACCATTTCCACAATGCCCCTAATTGGTGAAGCAAGACTAAGAGGTGCAGAAAGAAGAGACAAAAGCCTACAACATGCAGCAAAAGGGAAGAAAAGACCAGTGAAAAGGAAACTAACACTGGGAAAAGAAGAGAATGCTGATAATCCATCATATGTGTCGGGAATGTATTAAAAACTTTGGAAGCCATTTCCCATAACTTTAAAATTTTCATCTTTGAGGAACATTTTCTCAAAAACTGCTAACAGTATATAAATGAAATTTATGCACAATATTGTTTACTTCTTTCCTTTCATTTTCGTAACAAATTGTAAAAAAATGTATAATTCAAGTGTTATAAAAGAAACAGTGCAAAATTTTAAAGAATAAACAAGCATCTGTTTAAAAATTGTAAACAAAAACCATTAACATGGCATTATAACTTTGTAGAGAAATATTCACTTAACATGTAGTCCAAATTTCAGAGCAATATGTTTAATGGTTTTAGAAAAAATGTTCGTTCTATTTGCTAAAATTAATATTTAGGAGATGGATCGTTCCAGTTAGAGAATTTAAAAAGGGAAATGAATAGGTTAAAGATGGATATAGTGTGAATTAGTGACGTTTGGTGGCAGGAGGAACAAGACTTCAGGCCAGGTGAGTACAGGGCTATAAATACAATATCAAATAGGGGTAATGCAGGAGTAGCTTTAATAATGAATAAAAAAAATACTACAAACATCATAATGAACGCATTATTGTGGCCAAGATAGATACGAAGCCCACGCCTACCACAGTAGTACAAGTTTATATGCCAACTAGCTCCACAGATAACGAAGAGATTGATGAAATGTATGATGAGATAAAAGAAATTACTCAGATAGTGAAGGGAGACGGAAATTTAATAGTCATGGGTAATGGAATTCGTTAGTAGGAAAAGGAAGAGAAGGAAACGTAGTATGTGAATATGGAATGGGGGTAAGAAATGAAAGAAGAAGCTGCCTGGTAGAATTTTGCACAGAGCATAACTTAATCATAGCTAATACTTGATTCAAGACTCATGAAGAAGGTTGTATACATGGAAGAAGCCTGGAGATACTAGAAGGTTTCAGATAGATTATATAATGGTAAGACATAGATTTAGGAACCAGGTTTTAAATTGTAAGGCATTTTCAGGGGCAGATGTGGACCCTGACCACAATCTATTGGTCATGAACTGTAGATTAAAACTGAAGAAAATGCAAAAAGGAGTGAATTTAAGGAGATGGGACCTGGATAAACTGACAGAACCAGAGGTTGTAGAGAGTTTCAGAGAGAACATTAGGGAATTGCTGACAAGAATGGGGGCAAGAAATACAGAAGAAAAAGAATGGGTAGCTTTGAGAGATGAAATAGTGAAGGCAGCAGAGAATCAAGTACGTAAAAAGACGAGGGCTAGTAGAAATCCTTGGGTAACAGAAGAATATTGAATTTAATTCATGAAAGGAGAAAATATAAAAATGCAGTAAATGAGGCAGCCAAAAAGGAATACAAACGTCTCAAAAATGAGTTCGACAGGAAGTGCAAAATAGCTAAGCAAGGATGGCTAGAGCACAAATGTCAGGATGTAGAGGCATATATCACTAGGGGTAAGATAGATACTGCATACAGGAAAATTAAAGAGACCTTTGGAGAAAAGAGAATGACTTGTATGAATATCAAGAGCTCAGATGGAAACCTAGTTCTAAGCAAAGAAGGGAAAGCAGGAAGATGGAAGGAGTATATTGAGGGTCTATACAAGGGCGATGTACTTTAGGACAATATTATGGAAATGGAAGAGAATGTAGATGAAGATGAAATGGGAGATATGATACTGTGTGAAGAGTTTGACAGAGCAGTGAAAGACCTAAGTCGAAACAAGGCCTCGGGAGTAGACAACTTTCCATTAGAACTACTGACAGCCTTGGGAGAGCCAGTCTTGACGAAACTCTACCATCTGGTGAGCAAGATGTATGAGACAGGCGAAATACATTCAGACTTCAAGAAGAATATAATAATTCCAATCCCAAAGAAAGCAGGTGTTGACAGATGTGATTACCAAACTATCAGTATAATAAGTCACGGCTGCAAAATACTAACACGAATTTTTACAGACTAATGGAAAAACTGGTAGAAGCAGACCTCAGGGAACATCAGTTGGAATACATGAGGCAACACTGACCCTATGGCTTATCTTAGAAGATAGTTTAAAGAAAGGCAAACCTACGTTTTTAGCATTTGTAAACTTAGAGAAAGCTTTTGACACTGTTGACTGGAATACTCTCTTTCGAATTATAAAGGTGGCAGGGGTAAAATACAGGACTAAAAGGCTATTTACAATTTGTACAGAAACCAGATGGCAGTTATAAGAGTCGAGGGGCGTGAAAGGGAAGCAGTGGTTGGGAATAGAGAGAGACAGTGGTGTAGCATATCCCCAATGTTATTCAATCTGTATATTGAGCAAGCAGTAAGGAAACAAAAGAAAAATTCGGAGTAGGTATTAAAATCCATGGAGAAGAAAAAAAACTTTTAGGTTCGCCGATGACATTGTTATTCTGTCAGAAACAGCAAAGGACCTGGAAGAGCACTTGAACAGAATGGACAATGTCTTAAAAGGAGGATAAAAGATGAACATCAGCAAAAGTAAATCGAGGATAATGGAATGTAGTCGAGTTAACTCGGGTGAATTAGATTAGGAAATGAGACACTTAAAGTAGTGAATGAATTTTGCTATTTGGAGAGCAAAATAACTAATTATGGTCAAAGTACAGAGGATATAAAATGCAGACTGTTGATGGCAAGGAAAGAATTTAAGAAGAAGAGAAATTTTATAAATCGAGTATAGATTTAAGTGTCAGGAAGTCGTTTCTGAAAGAACTTGTATGGATTGTAGCCATGTATGGAATTGAAACATGGACGATAAATAGTTTAGACAAGAAGAGAATAGAAGCTTTCGAAATATGGTGTTACAGAAGAATGCTGAAGAGTAGATGGGTAGATCACATAACTAATGAGGAGGTATTGAATAGAATTGGGGAGAAGAGGAGCTTGTGGCACAACTTGACTAGAAGAAGGGATCGGTTGGTAGGACATGTTCTGAGTCGTCAAGAGATCGCCAATTTAGTAATGGAGAGCAGGATGGAGTGTAAAAATTGAAGAAGGAGACCAAGAGATGAATACACTTAGCAGATTCAGATGGATGTAGGTTGCAGTAGGTACTGGGAGATGAGAAGCTTGCAGAGGATAGAGTAGCATGGAGAGCTGCATGAAACCAATCTCTGGACTGAAGACCACAACAACAACAACAACAACATGTCAACTCTGATACTTTTGCTACAATTGATGCTGAATTACAAGGTACCACTGAGTGCAGAGATTCTGACGTCTCGAAATCCTTAGAAATGTGGAGTATTTTTGGGCCTACCAATTTAACAATAACATTACGACAGTATCTGTTATGTGTGTATGGAGTCCTAATTAACTGTACTGCAATTCTTTTGCCTTTGTTTGTGACCACGCATTTTCTCGCAGATAGATCAATCTTTGCATTTCTACTGTGTAGAAAATCCCATCCCAGTATGCAAGGAACCGATAAATTTTTAATTAGCAAGAAGTGGCACGTAAGTTGCTCTTCTTCTACATAGAGATCGGTCTGCACCTTTTGCTTAACTATCTGTGTGGCAGCTCCTAATGCGCCAGGAACTCGGTAGTTTTGCACAGGCAATATAGGTATGCGGTTAATTTGGTCGAATAAGGTCGGATTTATGACACTTGTAGTGGCACGAGTATCAATGATTGCTTCCACACTAACACCGTTAATAGTGACCATAATTCCAGCTTGCACCATGTATTCATCGTCATGTTTACAGACATTAACTTCTTCTAATAATTCGTCCTTGATGCCCGCACTGTCGTTGTAACGTAGTACTTTTTAGGTTGATAGTGGGGTTGCCTCCACTTATCGATCCGAGCGTGCTCGGGAGGCCGTTCAGAACGGTCGGCTCTAGTTTGACTGTTGCTGCTGGCCGGATTGTTCTACTACTTTACATACTCACGCTATAGTAGGACGATTACTGTCAATTTGACTTTGACCGTTCACGTTTGGAATGACGGGTACCGCTTGCAATACATTCGGCGTCTGGTTACCGAACCATAGAATTGGTTGCTGGTTTGACCATTGATAACCGTTATTACTATTCATATATTGGTTCTTCTTCCTGTGTTTGGCTGATACGGAGGACTGCTGTTGTTACCCCATGGATTGCCATTCAGCTTTCTCCACGGTGTCCTTTTATTGTGGTAAGCGTCATGGTAATTATTTCCATCTCCGAATTTGCGCTTGTGGCTCGAGCCGTTTCCCGAGTTACCGTTGCCATAATTCCATTTATTGTCTACGTAACCGGTATTCGTGTCATATGGAACATGGTTCGGATTATTGTTGTAACCATGCACATTCACTTCGTCGTATTGACCTTTTCTGTGTTGATTGTGTTTACTCTGCTCATTACTGTTCGGATTATCAATACTGTGACATCCGTTGCAGTTATTTGTGAATGCTTGGCGGGACTTTGCATCTTCTTGAATTAGATCTAAGGAGTCGATCACCGAAAGGAAATGCTCTAAATCTTACTCTGGTACATTTATTAATATTTTGCTAAGGTGGATCAGTAATTTTGTCTTTAATATTCTTAGTACTTCTTTGTACGAGATATACTCAAAACAATATCTCGTTTTCGCAATGTATCGTTCAAAATATTTGCGCATGCTCCCCTTTTTCGGATTATACAGTTCCGGGGCATAAACTTCTTTGCACAAACGTTCTTGGATTTCTGCAGACCAATATTTTGCAAGGTAACCTTTCTCGAATTCAGCAAGCGAATTGAATGATTCAGGAGTTTGCTAGTGAATAGGGCTGCATCACCGGTGATGTGTGACATCACGAACTGAATTTTTTGATATTCTGACCAGTATCTGGGTAAGATATTCTTGAAAGCGCGTATAATTACAATTGTATGGATGGACTTCTTGTCCTCGGAAAACGTTTGAAAACGGCGATGCTTGAGCAGACTTTGCTCAATTTTCGCTGAACTCACTATACGTTCGTCTTCGTGATTACATTTTGCTGGCGACAAGTCGGGTGCTTGGAATATTTTTTCATTCCCGAATGTCGTTTTTAGTGCGTTGTCGTCGTTAGGTGGCTGCATAGGAAAATTCGTCTCCATTCTGCTGTCCGTCGAAACGGCTTTCTCCAAACAGCGGACACGAGCGTTTATTTCCCGTGTCCACATAGGCATTTCTTTGTTTGGTTCTTTTTGTCCGTCCCGCGGATTGTGCGTGACATCTGAATTCGCTTGTACAGCAGAACATATTTCTTCCCGTACGCGCTGCACAGCGTTGTCGACGGCAACATTAATCTTTGTATTAAGTTCCGTCTCTTTAGTGGTTATCCAATTGGATATTCCAGTATTTATCTGCCTTTTGTGAGATTCCAGCCCTTCGTCTAAAATCTTTTCATTATTTATTTTGAGATTTGTAACGTCAGATGTTAATTCTTCCACTTCCCATTTCATTGCAGAATGCGAAGTTTCTAATTTTTCAACATCACCGTCCAGTTTATTGACTTGGTCCCAAATTAGTGCATAAGCTTGCTTCATATTCATTAACTCGGACCTGATATTGGATAATTCGAATATAATTTCATCTTTTAATTCTTTATCTGTCTGATCGCGTTATTCCATCTTTTTCAGGAAAGCAGTAAGTGGATCAAGCGCAATACTATCTTCTGAAAATTTATCGTAGAGCAGACGACCATTTTCGATATTTTGTGTGATCTCCGAATTCGCGGCGGACCTGCTCTAGTCCGTGGTTTGTGGTGAAATCTATGAGTGATTCATTTAGATTTACCGTTTCATTTCCGAAATCTGTTGGTGAGGCCATGATTTCAAGTTGTAAATTTTTCTTTTTACCGATTTTGACCATAATATGAAATTTCGAAAAATTGGGAAAAATTCGTCGTACGAATGTTAACATTTAACAGTAACATACAACTATAAATAACAGTAAATAATGTTAATACAATAAATAATTTTCCTGACTACAATACTCTTTTATCATTGAGCGTCCAAATCGGCCATTTTGTGTTCTCTATCTTCACACGCAAAAACAATCTTACGTCGATTTTTGCAAAATGGGATTTTTCTTAACACACCCTTCCAAAATCACTGAGCTAAAGTACTACTAACTACGATTCTACTTTTGTAGAGAATCAAAGGAAAAACTGCTATAGATGAAAACTACGGTCTTGACAGAGCAGAAAAATTTATTTGAATGAGTTTTTACCTTACAGATGTACAATTTGCTGTAAACTTAGTTGGTTCACCTTTTGCAAGTCACAGTACAGTATATCGGATGGTTATATGGAATAGAAATACAAATTTTGTATTAGAAATTGGAATTTAAATTTTTACATACACTTATTCTTACGTTGCCACTCGCTTTGAGTGCCAAATATAATAATATTAATAATTGTAATAATAATTAAATAAATAATCAATTAAAAGGAAATTATTAAATGAAAAGCAAAATGAACCTAAATAAACACACACACACACACACACACACACACACCACTTTCTTAGTCTCTATAACGAAAATTATTTTTTGTCCCAAAATGCACTCGATATTATCAAGTACCGTAGAATGGGGTGTAGTGGGACATGTGGGGTGAAGTGGGACGACATATTATCTTTGGTATTTTGTTGGAGCTGACATCGAGTGGCTGTCTCTGATCTCTTTACTTAATTTCGTTCATCAAAGTTTAACAAAGCAGATACGTAGTGTTTGAAGCTTATTTTGCTGGTAAGTGCTTCACAATCGTTTTTCTTATGTCATGCCAAAAAGGTCTAATTATAAAATATCCTTACAAACCTCTTCCAGTGCTCTGAAGAATATTAACGCAATGCTCAGCTTAACCTATAGTCTTAGAACTTGTATTGATGTTATTTTTTACAATTTTATACAAATTGTCATGATGTTATTGTCATTAATGTACTCATGAGACTAATTAGTTTAAATAATTGCCATTTTCAGGGATTAAGTGGGACATGGTGCGAAACTATAAAAAAGCTGCAGGGAGTGGTGGACTCTTTAAATACACTCCTGGAAATGGAAAAAAGAACACATTGACACCGGTGTGTCAGACCCACCATACTTGCTCCGGACACTGCGAGAGGGCTGTACAAGCAATGATCACACGCACGGCACAGCGGACACACCAGGAACCGCGGTGTTGGCCGTCGAATGGCGCTAGCTGCGCAGCATTTGTGCACCGCCGCCGTCAGTGTCAGCCAGTTTGCCGTGGCATACGGAGCTCCATCGCAGTCTTTAACACTGGTAGCATGCCGCGACAGCGTGGACGTGAACCGTATGTGCAGTTGACGGACTTTGAGCGAGGGCGTATAGTGGGCATGCGGGAGGCCGGGTGGACGTACCGCCGAATTGCTCAACACGTGGGGCGTGAGGTCTCCACAGTACATCGATGTTGTCGCCAGTGGTCGGCGGAAGGTGCACGTGCCCGTCGACCTGGGACCGGACCGCAGCGACGCACGGATGCACGCCAAGACCGTAGGATCCTACGCAGTGCCGTAGGGGATCGCACTGCCACTTCCCAACAAATTAGGGACACTGTTGCTCCTGGGGTATCGGCGAGGACCATTCGCAACCGTCTCCATGAAGCTGGGCTACGGTCCCGCACACCGTTAGGCCGTCTTCCGCTCACGCCCCAACATCGTGCAGCCCGCCTCAAGTGGTGTCGCGACAGGCGTGAATGGAGGGACGAATGGAGACGTGTCGTCTTCAGCGATGAGAGTCGCTTCTGCCTTGGTGCCAGTGATGGTCGTATGCATGTTTGGCGCCGTGCAGGTGAGCGCCACAATCAGGACTGCATACGACCGAGGCACACAGGGCCAACACCCGGCATCATGGTGTGGGGAGCGATCTCCTACACTGGCCGTACACCACTGGTGATCGTCGAGGGGACACTGAATAGTGCACGGTACATCCAAACCGTCATCGAACCCATCGTCCTACCATTCCTAGACCGGCAAGGGAACTTGCTGTTCCAACAGGACAATGCACGTCCGCATGTATCCCGTGCCACCCAACGTGCTCTAGAAGGTGTAAGTCAACTACCCTGGCCAGCAAGATCTCCGGATCTGTCCCCCATTGAGCATGTTTGGGACTGGATGAAGCGTCGTCTCACGCGGTCTGCACGTCCAGCACGAACGCTGGTCCAACTGAGGCGCCAGGTGGAAATGGCATGGCAAGCCGTTCCACAGGACTACATCCAGCATCTCTACGATCGTCTCCATGGGAGAATAGCAGCCTGCATTGCTGCGAAAGGTGGATATACACTGTACTAGTGCCGACATTGTGCATGCTCTGTTGCCTGTGTCTATGTGCCTGTGGTTCTGTCAGTGTGATCATGTGATGTATCTGACCCCAGGAATGTGTCAATAAAGTTTCCCCTTCCTGGGACAATTAATTCACGGTGTTCTTATTTCAATTTCCAGGAGTGTATGATGAAAATACGATGCAGAATGCTATTGCAGAGTACAGGAGAAGTAGCAGAAGCTTAAGGACCATAGCTGAGGAATATGGTGTTCCAAAAACTACGCTGGCAAGTAGGGAAAACGAAAAATTTAAGAAGAAACGTAGAAGTCAACAAGTTTTAAGTGAGGAGGACGAAAATTTAATAGTGGCAGGAATTTTAACCTGTGCAGAGAGCAGGTTTCGTCTTCAAAGTGATGATGTTAAGAACACAGTAAAAACTTTTCTTGATCGACTTGGCTATCATGTGAAAAAATTCAAAGGCAATAGACCTGGGAGAGATTGGATTCAGAATCTTTTTGTCGGCATCCTAACCTCACCTTTCGTCTTTCAGAAAATGTGAAAAGATCAAGAGCTGCTGTTAATGAAGACTGACTTACTGGATATTTCAAAAACTTGGAAGCTAATTTGAAAGACATTCCTCCAGAAAGGATTCTACGTGGGAGAAATCATTGGCGTACCAAAGAACAAGAGAACTGAAATAAAATTACTAAGGAAAAAAGTAGGGGAAAAAGTAACAATGTTCCATTTCCTTTAAGTGAATGTTATCTAAGACGTTCTCTACAGTGGTATTGTTTGGAAAATTGATGTGTATCAAGACATCAGAAGAGGAAGATTTCTCTTCCCAACCCAGTCCAAGATTGTTGAGATTGCAAAAGTCTGATGAACAGTATAGCAAAGCTGCATATACATTTGTAAGACCATTATTATCATGTTATAGTGCATTAAAATAGCCTTATTTTCAGAAAAAGTTCCTGAATTTAAAATAAAAGGTTTTCTCTACAATGTTTTTTATATGGTAGCATATAATAAATGCTAACCATACTCATTTGTGTGTTATTTCCCTGTCCTGCTTCACCTACATAGTGAACTTGAGGGTATTTTGAACACAAATAAATGTCTGTCCCACTTCACCCCATCTGGGGTGAAATGGAATACGCATTTCAGCACTTAAACAGTCGCTCTATCTAACATATTTAAAAAATATGAACCCCAACATAGTGTAAAACGTTGTTAGAAGATTATATACACTCCTGGAAATGGAAAAAAGAACACATTGACACCGGTGTGTCAGACCCACCATACTTGCTCCGGACACTGCGAGAGGGCTGTACAAGCAATGATCACACGCACGGCACAGCGGACACACCAGGAACCGCGGTGTTGGCCGTCGAATGGCGCTAGCTGCGCAGCATTTGTGCACCGCCGCCGTCAGTGTCAGCCAGTTTGCCGTGGCATACGGAGCTCCATCGCAGTCTTTAACACTGGTAGCATGCCGCGACAGCGTGGACGTGAACCGTATGTGCAGTTGACGGACTTTGAGCGAGGGCGTATAGTGGGCATGCGGGAGGCCGGGTGGACGTACCGCCGAATTGCTCAACACGTGGGGCGTGAGGTCTCCACAGTACATCGATGTTGTCGCCAGTGGTCGGCGGAAGGTGCACGTGCCCGTCGACCTGGGACCGGACCGCAGCGACGCACGGATGCACGCCAAGACCGTAGGATCCTACGCAGTGCCGTAGGGGACCGCACCGCCACTTCCCAACAAATTAGGGACACTGTTGCTCCTGGGGTATCGGCGAGGACCATTCGCAACCGTCTCCATGAAGCTGGGCTACGGTCCCGCACACCGTTAGGCCGTCTTCCGCTCACGCCCCAACATCGTGCAGCCCGCCTCCAGTGGTGTCGCGACAGGCGTGAATGGAGGGACGACTGGAGACGTGTCGTCTTCAGCGATGAGAGTCGCTTCTGCCTTGGTGCCAATGATGATGGTATGCGTGTTTGGCGCCGTGCAGGTGAGCACCACAATCAGGACTGCATACGACCGAGGCACACAGGGCCAACACCCGGCATCATGGTGTGGGGAGCGATCTCCTACACTGGCCGTACACCATTGGTGATCGTCGAGGGGACACTGAATAGTGCACGGTACATCCAAACCGTCATCGAACCCATCGTTCTACCATTCCTAGACCGGCAAGGGAACTTGCTGTTCCAACAGGACAATGCACGTCCGCATGTATCCCTTGCCACCCAACGTGCTCTAGAAGGTGTAAGTCAACTACCCTGGCCAGCAAGATCTCCGGATCTGTCCCCCATTGAGCATGTTTGGGACTGGATGAAGCGTCGTCTCACGCGGTCTGCACGTCCAGCACGAACGCTGGTCCAACTGAGGCGCCAGGTGGAAATGGCATGGCAATCCGTTCCACAGGACTACATCCAGCATCTCTACGATCGTCTCCATGGGAGAATAGCATTGCTGCGAAAGGTGGATATACACTGTACTAGTGCCGACATTGTGCATGCTCTGTTGCCTGTGTCTATGTGTCTGTGGTTCTGTCAGTGTGATCATGTGATGTATCTGACCCCAGGAATGTGTCAATAAAGTTTCCCCTTCCTGGGACAATGAATTCACGGTGTTCTTATTTCAATTTCCAGGAGTGTATTTAAAGTTTCATAAAGTTTGGAAACAAAATTAGTAGGTAAATTTACTAAAAACTTGAAAATCTGTCTAACTTCACCCCATTCTATGCTACATAAGGAAAATCACTTCACTCCTTAGTTAATACTGGTCCATTTTTTACCTTTTGTTGAAGTGATATGTTTATATTAATCTCTCTGCTATGTACTCTATCTATGTCTTTTGTTGGTGTCATAAAATAAAATACATGTGTCTTGTTATAGCAACTACTTCGTACGTATGCTTTATATTGTGCCCTTTAGTTCTTTCTTGAAGTTTCTGCAATAGGTTATGGGCCCAGTAAACGGTTCAAGAAAGGAATTGGGTATTGTAATCGGACATTTCATGACGCTAGAAATGCGTTAGCATGTGTTGTGTGCTACGCGCGTTTCGTATTGTATATACATGAATAATTGCGGTTGTAAATCTGAGCTGTCTTACGGGACTGCAATGGATTTTCATGGTATAGAGAAGCTGTGCGGAGCTGAAAATTGGACTATTTGGAAGTTCGCAGTACGAAATTTATTACTTGCGTCAGATGGCGCAAACGAAGTGTGTATTGTCGACGTAGAAAGCCGGCGGCTTTGCCGGTGGATGCAACATCGGCACAAATAGATGTGTTTAGTGCTGCACAAAAAACAAGGGACAAAGCTGATCGTACAGCGAGTCATATTATTGTTAGAACTGTAGAAGCAAAAGTCATGGCGTTGTTGGTAGCCTGTGAAAGTGCACGATATATGTGGGACAAGCTACATGCCGTGTTTGAACAGAAAACAAAGCAAGTTGCACATTCTGTTCAGTCAGAATTCTTCAATTTTTACAGGAGTTCAGGCGATGACATGGTGACACATTTACGTTTTGGAAACTTAGTTCTTCGAACGCAGCAACTCAAATGTGAAAATGAGACCTAATGGATCATCGTTAATGGTGCGACTACTTGGCACACTGCCTGACACCTATGAAAATCTGCGACAGTCGTGGTGGGCAAGATCTGAAGATCAACAAACACTGAAACATTTAATGGACGTGTTAACTTCTGATGACAGTCATCGAGCTCGTCGGGGGGAGAAACGAGACGAGGTAGTTGCACTTTTCGCTACCAAAGCAAACATTAGAAATGCTGACAGCACCACTATGAGGAATGTTACTTCGTCAAACAAATACGAAAAGTCTACAAACAAACAGAAGCTCAAATGTTCGGTTGTGGCGGATTTGGCCATATTAAAAAATATGTCCAAGTGTGAAACACAAACAAAAAACCGTCCACAACTAAAATAAAAGTGATTTGCCTGACAAGGCTTTCATTGGTGAAGTAGTAAGTGCAGAATTGGACGAAGACTCGTGGATCGCTAATTGTGGAGCGACGAATCACACGGCTAAGAAAATTCAGTGGTATACATCATTTACTAAGTTTGCAACACTACTGCAGATATGCATGGCTAATGATTCGACTACGAACGAATTAGGAAAATTGACTATTTATTTTGAAGCTTTTGTCGATAGAAAATGGAAGTTATGCCATATGGATAATGTATTGTATACTCCAGAATGGCGAAGAAATCTCTTTTCTGTATCATCTGCTATGGACAAATGTGAGTTCCGAAACAATGGCGTTGTAAAAGCATGTGTCATACGTAGTGACAACTTATTGAAGATACTGATTCGAGTGACAAAACAAATTCAGCCTTCTGATCCTGAGGTAAATCTTGCGTCAAAGGACCCTCTGCAAATTTGGCATGAACGGTTGGGTCATTAAAACAAACGTCATGCCAATTCTTGAAGCAGCGTGGTATTGAAGTTGAAGACTTTGGCGGAGAATTTTATGAGGCATGTGTTAAGGGGAAGCTGCATTGCAGCAGTTTTCAGTTACGGCAGCAACGTGCCACACAATTTGGAGAAATGGTTCATGGAGATCTGTGTGGACCTATGGGGTGTAAATCGCTGGGAGGAGCAGAATATTTTCTTTGCTTCACTTGTGATTTTTCAAGATTACGTACGATATATTTTCTCAAGCAGAAGTCTGGGACTGCAGAGATGATTGCAGAAATGGTGAACATTGTGAAGAATTTTTGTGGTCAACTACCAAAAACATTTCAATATGGTGGTGGACGAGAATTTGATAATAATTAAGATAAAGATTTGATGAAATTGAGTAACATACAACTCGTCTTCACAAATCCTTATACTCAAGAGCAGAGTGGATGTACTGAGCGCACTAACAGAACAGTTGTGGAACTAGCTCGAACCATGTTGCTACTTCAGGGCCTGCATAAGTTTTTGTGGGCAGAAGCAGTAAACACAGCTGTTTATGTGTTAAACAGAACTAGTGCAAGTCGTATGGATGCCAAAACAGCTAATGAGGTATTCACTGGAAAGACGATACAGCTAAATAAACTTCATGTTTTTGGGGTGAAGTGTTCTGGTCATATTCCGAAGGAAAAGCGAAAGAAATGGGTTCCAGAAGTAAAACCAGGAATCTTTGTTGGTTATTCTGATGGCACTGATGGCTTTCGAGTGTGGGTTGAAACAGAAAAACGGATGTTGTTTTTGAACTTGAGAAAACTGTTAGGACAATGGTGTTACTCCCAAGTGAAACAGGCAATCAAGAATTGAAGAATCATGAAGATGAAAGTGTGTTTAAGGAACCTACAAAAGAAAGTTCTAGTGAAAGAGAATTGAGAAATAGTCAACAACTGAAGAAACCAGAGCGCCTTGTTGAAATTATGCTGGCTGAATAAATGAGCCAAAGAATGATATAGAGGCCATTAATTCTGTAGACCATGAACACTGGAGAAGAGCAATGGAGGAAGAAATGACTTCATTGAAAAAATGCTACGTGGACTTTGTAACCTCTGCCACCAGACCATAAGCCCATTACAATCTGTTGGGTTTATAGAATTAAGTGTAAAGCCTTACAAAATTGATCGCGATGAAGCAAGACTAGTGGTTCGTGGATTTTGAAACAAAAAGGTATTGACTGTAATGAAATGTTCAGAACTGTTGCTAGATACGATACAATTAGAGCAATTTTGAGTGTTTCTGCTAGTGAGCAACTTCATGTGGCACAATTCGATGTAAAATCTGCTTTTTTGAATGGCTTCTTAAAAGAAGAGATATATATGGAGCAGCCTGAGGGATTTAATGATGGAACTGATTGGGTACGCAAACTTCATAAAAGTTTATATGGACTAAAACAATCTCCAACGTGCTGGAACCAATGGTTCAAGGACTTCCTAATAAATCTTGGGCTTGTGGAAAGTAAGGCAGATCCATGTTTGTTCTATCAAGAAAACTGCAATGATAAGTTTATGGTAGTTC
This sequence comes from Schistocerca cancellata, assembly GCF_023864275.1. NCBI lineage: Eukaryota > Metazoa > Arthropoda > Insecta > Orthoptera > Acrididae > Schistocerca > Schistocerca cancellata. The sequence continues at coordinate 76,308,362 of NC_064627.1, read as the reverse complement.
TGTATGTTGATGGTGGATTAATATCTGCAAGTAAGAAGAAGTATATTGAAGTTTTCCTAAAGGAAATTCAAGATGAGTTTAAAATTACTGTTGACCAGTAAGATATTTCTTAAATATTAATATTGTATGTCATGATAATGGATCAATAGAGATTACTCAAGAAAGTTATGTTAAATACATTCTTTGATGGTTTAACATGACAGAGACAAATCCTGTGTCAACTCCAATTGAGCAGTATCTGCACCCAAATGAATTAACCAGTGATAAACGAACTAATGCTCCATATCGAGAAGCAGTTGGCTGTCTTACGTGTTCAGCTGTTGGTATAAGGCCCAATATATGAACTATGTGTCAAAATTTTTAGAGAATCCTCGAGAAAATCACTGGTCTGTGGTAAAAAGAATCCTAAAGTACATAAAAGGTTCAGTGTCATTGGGTATAAAATATGATGGTAGCCATGCAAACAGAAGACTAGAGATATACAGGGTGGTCCATTGATCGTGACCAGGCCAAATATCTCACGAAATAAGCGTCAAATGAAAAAACTACAAAGAACAAAACTTATTTAGCTTGAAGGGGGAAACCAGATGGCACTATGGTTGGCCCATTAGATGGCGCTGCCATAGGTCAAACGGATATCAACTGCGTTTTTTAAAATGGGAACCCCCGTTTTTTATTATATATTCGTGTAGTACATAAAAAATATGAATGTTTTAGTTGGACCACTTTTTTCGCTTTGTGATAGATGGTGCTGTAATAGTCACAAACATATGGCTCACAGAACAGTTGGTAACAGGTAGGTTTTTTTAAATTAAAATACAGAACGTAGGTACGTTTGAACATTTTATTTCGGTTGTTCCAATGTGATACCTCTACGTTTGTGAACTTACCATTTCTGAGAACGCATGCTGTTAAAGCGTGATTATCTGTAAACACCACACTAATGCAATAAATGCTCAAAATGATGTCCGTCAACCTCAACGCATTTGGCAATACGTGTAGTGACATTCCTCTCAACAGCGAGTAATTCGCCTTCCATAATGTTCGCACATGCATTGACAATACACTGACATTTTGTCAGGCGTTCTCAGTGGATCACAATAGCAAATATCCTTCAACTTTCCCCATAGAAAGAAACCTGGGAACATCAGGTCCAGTGAATGTGTGGGCCATGGTATGGTGCTTTGACGACCAATCCACCTGTCATGAGATATGCTATTCAATACCGCTTCAACTGCACGTGAGCTATGTGCCGGACATCCATCATGTTGGAAGTACGTCGCCATTCTGTCATGCAGTGAAACATCTTGTAGTAACATTGGTAGAACATTACGTAGGAAATCAGCATACATTGCGCCATTTAGATTGCCATCGATAAAATGGGCGCCAATTATCCCTCCTCCCAAAATGCTGCAGCATACATTAACCGGCTAAGGTCGCTGATGTTCCACTTGTCGCAGCCATAGTGGATTTTCTGTTGCCCAATAGTACATATTATCCTGGTTTACGTTACCGCTGTTGGTGAATGATGCTTCGTCGCTAAATAGAACGCGTGCAAAAACTCTGTCATCGTCCCGTAATTTCTCTTGTGCCCAGTGGCAGAACTGTACACGACGTTCATAGTCGTCGCCATGCAATTCCTGGTGCATAGAAATATGGTACGGGTGCAATCGATGTTGATGTAGCATTCTCAACACCGTCGTTTCTGAGATTCCCGATTCTCGGGCAATTTGTCTGTTACTGATGTGCGGATCAGCGGCCGCAGCAGCTAAAATACCTACTTGGGCGTCATCATTTGTTGCAGGTCGTGGTTGACGTTTCACATGTGGCTGAACACTTCCTGTTTCCTTAAATAACATAACTATCCGGCGAACAGTCCGGACACTTCTATGATGTCGTCCAGGATACAGAGCAGCATACATAGCACACGCCCGTTGGGCATTTTGATCACAATAGTCATACAGCAACACGATATCGACCTCTTCCGCAATTGGTAAATGGTCCATTTTAACACGGGTAATGTGTCACGAAGCAAATACCGTCCGCACTGGCGCAATGTTACGTTGTGCCACGTACTTATACGTTTGTGACTATTACAGCGCCGTCTATCACAAAGCGAAAAAAGTGGCCCAACTAAACCATTCATATTTCTTTACGTACTACACTAGTATGTAATAAAAATTGCTGGTTCCTATTAAAAAAACGCAGTTGATATACGTTTGATCTATGACAGCGCCATGTAGCGGGCCAAACATAGCGCCATCTGGTTTCCCCTTCAAGCTAGACGAGTTTCGTTGTTTGTAGTTTCTTCGATTGATGTTTATTTTGTGAGATATTTGGCTCGGTCACTATCAATTTACCACCCCGTATACTGATGCTGATTATGCCAGTGATCCAGCAACCCGACGCTCAGTTAATGGAGTGGTTGCAAAATTTTTTGGAGGAGCAGTTACCTGTGCTAGTAGGTGGCAACATTGCATGTCACTGTCAACAACAGAGTCGGAGAATGTGGCTGCCAGTGAAGGGGCAAAATAAGGAATATGGCTATCTAAGCTCTATGAAGAACTTTCACCACTTGTGAGTGTTCCTGTTCTTCTTATTGATAATACAAGACCTATTAAACTGGCCAGAAATCCTGAATTTCACAAGAGGTCAAAGCATATTGATGTTTGCATGCACTAAATGTGAGTGTTCCTGTTCTTCTTATTGATAATGCAAGAGCTAGTAAACTGGCCAGAAATCCTGAATTTCACAAGAGGTCAAAGCATATTGATGTTTGCATGCACTAAATCCGTGAGTAGATTCAAGAAGGCATTGAGCATGTACCAGGCAATCAGCAAGCGGCAGATATTTTCACCAAACCATTACCACATGTCCAGTTTAAATATTTAAGATCATTAATTGGAATGTGTTAAGTACTGCATTTAGCAATCTAAACATTTAGGGGATGTATTGAAGCGAAAGGTTTATATTAATCTCTCTGCTGTGTACTATATCCATGTCTTTGCTTGGTGTCATAAAATAAAATACATGCGTCTTGTTATAGCAACTACGTCGTGCGTATGCTTTATGTTTTGCCCTTTAGTGCTTTCTTGAAGTTTCTGGAATACTTTTTTTATTGTTTGAAGTGAAGGTCGGTAACTCATGGCGTGCTGAAAAATGTTTAATCTGGGTTTCTATAATCTCAGGGAAATTACTGTCTCCTCGCCTCGCGAGAAAATTCAAAATACTGTGATTTAATTTCGTGGGTATCGCATTGTCAACATAAGAAAAATATCTAGTAAAGCAAAATCTGTAACGTTTCTAAATTCGGAATTGATGATAGTTACTATGAAGAGAAAGCAGAAATGCCAAATTACACAATTATTATTTAACGAAAGAAGCTTTTTATACAGACATCTGACATCTTGTGCATTAGTCTCACAGTTTTGAACATAACAAAGAATTGGCGTATTCTGGTGAAATACATAAAAATTACAATAATCTTAGCTCGACTCTGGAGCGAAAGAAAAAAGTATTCATAGTAAAGTCATATCAGTAATCGCAATTGGTGATAATAATGGCGCAATTAAACAAATTCCTAACAGAAATACAATTTCAGTTCATTTGAAGAAAATGGAAGAAAATAAGAGTCTGATAGCGTAAGATGCTGTCGGAAAGGCGTGGGACTAAAGAAGAAGAGAGAGAAAAGACGAGCACCCATTGTTATGTAGAATAAAATACAGATGATAATGTTACGCCACTCTCATTATTATGGGCATACAAATTCGCTGACTTGCAGCGCAGTTCATTGACTTAGTGGTTAAATTATATTTTTAACTCTTGGTATTTCAATAGGAAAGGAAAAGAGTGTGTTATTGCGTCGGGGGCAGGACACAATATTACAGTCGTTAATGTTTCATCAGAGTCTGGCTTCAGCTGCCAGAAATTGTGGTAATGTGTGTGTGTGTATGTGTGTGTGTGTGTGTGTGTTGCTGTCTATTTTTGACAAAGACCTTGTTGGATGAAAGCTTATTTTCTGATAGACTTTTTTTTATGCCTATCTGCGTCGCAGCATCTCCACTGTATGGTGAGCAGCAGCTACCCTTTTCATAATATTATTACATTACATCCTGGATTTTCCATTGTATGATTATACTAAAGCTTTTTCGTTTTTTTTGTGGTTCTGCTCACTGTATTAGCACTGTCTAATGCACTTATTTAATGAAGTGGTAAACTTATTATTTTGGCAGAAAAAATAAAAAGTTGAAAATAAACACTAGTGATAAAATCCTCACTATAAAAGTAATCCTCACCATAAAAGTAATCCTCACTATAAAGTATGCTGCAATATTTGACTTTTAGAAGTAATTGCACTGTGTTGCAGACACGTCTTCCTAAGTTTCCTGCATGTGTAGCCTTCAGAATATAGCTGTTTCACACACCTGCTCAAAATAGCATAGTGATGGGTCAAGCTGGATCACTAACCAGACTTGGCTGTGCTCATGGACCACGAGTGCGCTATGGGAGCACAAATATTGGCTGGGCCTTATTAGAATCATGGAAGTCAGAACATCTTAACAGCCAAAAAACAGCTAGAGACAGTTTTAATGCGAGCCTGCAAATGATAATGGGGAGGGAGGGAGGACGCTAGACATAGAGATGAGCCAGGAGTCATAGCTGTGGAGGACGGCATTATCCTATCTGTACCCTATCATCTGGCTTGTGAGGTAACAGGAACATCCTCCGGAAAACTGTTGCCAAGCTACACGTCCAGGCCTGAGGGTGTGTCCTGGGGCGATGTATACAAATTTATATATACAAATAAATATAAATATAAATAAACAAATTGCTTGTATACTCTTGGCATACTTGATTTTTTTTGTGTTTTTGCAGAAAATAAATTGTCTTTTGTTTTTAATTAATAAATGTCGTAAATTGTTAGTCAGTCGTGTGGTGAACTTCCTTCTGGTGTCCTTGGTTATATTCATCTTCTTCCGCCATAAGTATTCTCTTGACCGTGTGTTTAACATTAGTTCTTGATTGGGCTTTTTCTACCGATGCAGGCCACTGACATCGAACTGATGCCTAGAAGAAAGGAAAACTTTCGTGGTTTTGCACAAATAACAATTATTATTCAGGCTACACAAATGGCTACCACACACATCTTAAAAAAATTCGACTTCTCTACTCCAGAACTAAAGACAGAGTCTCTCTATCAACAAAAAAAAAAAATTGAATGGAATTTTTTATCATTTGTTATCTGTCTGCCGGCGTAGCGAAGTATATCTTCATTGACACTTACAGCGGCCGCACTAATAATTATTATCATTGGTTTTAAATTTTTGTCATAGCTTGTTGGGGCTTTTCCTTGTGTACCTATACAATTGCCCCCACACTGTACAGTGCATTGTAATGGATGCTCACAGTGATTTGTATACACTCGTATAGCTTATTTAAGATTGTGCCAAATGGGGTACAATGATCTTTATTTGTTAGTGAAATTCTCTTTGTATTTTTCGGTTGGATATGTCAGCTTGTCTTGCTTACACATTATCTTACAGGAAATATATAACTTACATGTGGAATGATAATTTACCAAGTATTTACATGAGGGCACTCCAAGAGCGGTTACTAGTCTCTTTGCCAACATTGCTAGTCTCTGTGCACATGTGCGCTAAACATGTTTTTTGACTGCACAACAATCTTTAAATGCTCCACACATTATTGGGTATGGTCGTCTGCGCTTCCACTTTTAATGTCATTTTCACTCTGAGTGCCGTACTAGCCATCAAATAGGTTGTTGTGGTGTGGTTTTCCAACGTGAGTGCGATGCATGTGCGTTTACTCTTCAAGAACCGATGCTGTGGCAGATAATTCACCTTTCATACGGCCCAGGAAGGATCTTCTCCATCGTATCCACATTTTCAGTGGGGTGAATACTGTACATCAACACCCGACGTCAAGGTAAGTGATGCTTGCACAATTGTAGTTTGCTGATTAATATATCAGACATTGCGTAACATGACGTTACCATAATTGATTCGTTGCACTATTGCACACGCGTTTGGATACCACTATCTATTTCGTTGTTCACTTTGGCATTAGAATTGTTTTTAGTCCTTGAGGTTTTCCCTTTCTGTTAATTTTTTAAGTTCATCTTTTACACTTAAAATTCACATAAATATTTTGACATAACAATGCACATAAGAATATCTTACATTTAAGGCTGACACTCTACCCATTATTTGCATCAAACATAGAAAATTCTTATATACTAAAACATTACAAAATTCCTTCTCCAATTGCAGTTACTGGTTAGTACAGTTTGTTTGTTAACTTCAAAAAAAGAATTCCTTTGTACATAACTACAAATACCTTATTTACATTTCATAACACTGTACTATTATATACGCATTTAAGGCACCCACATTTTATTTTTCAGTCATGCATACATCAGTTATGAGAGTTTAATATTCTCCTAGGGACAATTAGAGAAAAACATTTACATCAGAATTTTACATTACGTGTTGCTGGCCTAACTACGCTTTGGCGCCGCCTCCTGCATTGGGGAGGGAATAAGGAATTAATATTCTACTGTTTTATGGATTACCAACGACATGCTATTCATCCTTTCTTAAATCACTAATCAGGGAACTCCCTTTTCATGGAACCGAAACGTATTAACGACTCATGTACTATATACCATTGTGTTGCTTATAATTGTTTACATGTAGCTTTGTGTTCACAACGCAAAAGTTTTTGCGTTACATTATGCTTACCTCTTTACGATTATGTCAAAATGTTGTTGTTTACATTCGCATGTAACGCGATATGAGTTGATTAGTTTTATTTGAGGTCACATGCCTCCGTGCTTATGTTCACTTTGTAGTCAGCAGGTACAGTTAAATGTTTTGTAGTTGCACTGTGACGATGTATATTCTTATTCTTCATTTGCTTGATGACCAAAATATACACATAGACACACTAATAATTAAATAATTTCCTTGAGGTGAGGCCTGTTTTTTCATTTGGTAGTTATGACACCCATCGTATATCTCTTCTTCTGCGCCATGTCAATGCACTGGTTGCTGCAATATAAAAAACTTATAACCAACCTAATTGTGTTTCGTAGCTCATATGCCACACATATAGTCAGTCATCACATTTGTTTGCAGACAATTTTCATATTTCATTCTTATTTGTTTGTGTATTTACCTACTTGCATTTGTATTCCTTTTATTCATTTACCCTTCAAAGAAAGTTACTTTGACATCTCCGACAGTATCTTATCCTTTTGTTAGCTGACACACCCTGTATGTTTCTTTGTAATGATTTCTTTTAATTCTAGTTACAATATATATATTTTAGTGTTGACGCAACTTAGCATGTTGATATAAATGCAATATTATATTCCTTTGTTCCCTGATAGTAAATATAGTTGTTATGTGTTATTATTTATTTTGAAATTGGACTTAATACTTGTGCAGCTTTGCGTTTCTATTTGCTTGCGCTGCGAGTTAGCCTGTTGCGCAAGCTCAAGGTCAATGTTTCTTCCCTAGTACTGATGTAAATATGCATTGCTGAGTGCGCACAGCTGATTCATACGGTGCTCCAGTATGCATTTTGCTTCGTGTGAAGCTGTGTTTTTTCACTTCCTCCCAAACAAATGTTTGTCTTTGCTTACAAAACAAAAAAATTACTTCAGTTTATACACATTACATTTAAAATACACATAATAAAATTTATTACTTATAAAACTATGACATTACTTATAAATATATTTTATAACAAGAAAACTGCTGTGACATTGTGTCACTACTTGTGAAAAGCTTTTAAGTCTTTGTGAGGGCGAGGACCTTTCTCTCTCCCTGTAGTTTCGTATACCAACCTATAAGTTCCAGGATAAGGTATTTTTGCAATAATATAGGGCCCTGATTATAGTAATTGCCATATTTTGTTCATCTTACCGATCTTTGTCGATTTGGGATGTCTTCTCAAGACGACTCGCTGCCCTTCCAAAAAATGTGTAACTCGTTTTAACTTTTAGTTGTATATTCTCTTTCTATATTCTGCTCTATTCTCTACTGTAATTACTGCTTGTTTGATTTTATCCTGTAAAGTGATTCTTCGTCAGTTTGCTTTGTGTTAAACATAAGTTCATTAGGAGTGAAACTTGTGGAAGAGTGGGGGAGATTGTTTACTATTTGCATAAATGTAGTCATGTATTCAATCCATCGCGAATGTTTATTATGAGCGTAAGTCCCTATAAATCCATTGAATTCTTTAAACACCATCTCTACGGGGCTTGCTTCTGGGTGGAAAAACCTTACCAAGATGTGTTTAATGCTCCATGTACTTATGGATTGTTTCCATTTTCTTCTTCTGAAATAGGCTGCATTGTCTGTTAATATGTCTTTGGGTTTCTCTACTCTTTGTAAATAATCTTCTTCAATTCTCCTTATGATGCTACTGGCTGTAGTGGTTTTGATAGCATATAGTTTGATGTATTTTGCGAAAATATCATAAAGAGCTATTATGTATTTGACACCACCTTTTGCTCTAGGATATGGCCCTGTGATATCCAGAGAAACCATTTCCAGTGGAGCTTTGGTTAGTATGGGGTGTAGTTCTGTAAACTTCGACATATTGGATGGTTTTGTTCTTTGGCAAATAGCACACTTTTTCAATATTTGTGAAACACGCCGTCGTAAATTAGGAAAGTAACAAAGTTTGGAAATCTTGTCTGTACATTGTGTTACTCTGTAGTGTCTCCATACTTCATGTGTGTGTTTGATAAATTCATCAATATATTCCTCTGGAAGGCATACACACCAATGTTTAGAACTTTCGGGTTTCTGGTGGAACAAAACGCCTTTGTATAACTGACACCATTTACTTACCTTGTTGTTTGCAGTCCGGTTAAGGTTTTGTATTACCTTTCTCCACCTGTTGTATTATTCCCATTCGTTTACAAAATTTTTTGTGGTCTAATTTTTGTGTACGACTTTGCATCAATAATGTACGGATTTCTGAATCATGTTCAGACAGTTCACTGAACTCATCTGGTTCCTGTGGTAATCTGGATAATGCATCTGCAATAACATTCAGACTGCCCTTTATGTATACTATTTCAAAATTGAATTCCCACAGGTATAAACACCACCTCACTAGTCTTAGGTCTAATAGTTTACATGTTAAGAGAAAAGATAATGTTTGGTGATCACAATAGACTTTAGTGCTTTTACCCCAAAGAAAATACTCAAATTTCTTAAACGCCCAAATTACTGCTAAACTTACCAGTTCTGGTACAGAATATGATCTTTCTGCCTCTGATAAAGTTCTGCTGGCAAAGCTGATGACTTTGGGCACTGTTTTTCCTTCTTCTTCTTGTATCGGAAACAAACATGCCCCCAGTCCTTGAGATGAGGAGTCTGTGCTTAAATAAAAGTCTTTGGACATGCCAGGATGACTCAAAATGTTTGCTGATATTAATGCAATTGTAATTTTGGTAACGTCCTCCTGGCATCTCTCATCCCATAACCAAGGCTTATTATTTCTCAACAGGTTAAGTAGGGCATCGCTGTTCATATGCTGCTGTTGTATAAATGTTCGGGAAAAATAAGTTAGTCCTAGATATGGTTTCAATTGTTTTCTGTTCCTCGGGGGTGGGCAATTACGTATGGCATCTAGTTTCTTTGGGTCTGGTAATATACCCTGTTCTGATAGACACGTCCTAAAATTTTCACTTGTTCTTTGCCAAAGTTAGATTTCTTTAGATTTTCTGTTACTCCGTACATTCTAAATCTCTGATAAACCTTCTCTATAAACTGATGTGTTCTGCCCAAGTTCATGTGGCTATTAACATATCGTCAATATAAATGGTAACTTTACTGAGCAATTCAGGTCCTAAGACCTTGTCCAAGGCTGATATAAATACGCCTCCGCTAATATTTAAGCCAAAGGGTAGAATTCATAACTCCTGCCATTGCAGACAAATGCTGTGTATTTTCTACTCTCCTCGTGTAACTTTTTTTGCCAGTAAGATTTTTTTAAGGTCAAGGGTGCTGAAATAAATTGTATTATGAAATTTTAGCAACTGTTCATCTAAATTATCTGGTTTTGTTCTTACTGGTACTAGGATATTGTTTATGCCTCTAGCATCTAAAACTAGTCGTAATGATCCATCAGGTTTGCTGAATAGTAGTATTGGGCTGCAATATGAAGAAAATAATGGCTGTATGATTCGCCATTTGCACATTCTATAGTTTTCCTGCTTAACTGCTTCACACTTTGCCCACGGTATAGGGTAAGACATAACACAAAATGTTTTGTGAGGATAGTCATTAAGTTTATGTTCATAATCTTTGATAACTCCTGGATTCTTATTAAAAACACTTACATATTTAAAAAGTAAATCAGAAAGCCCTTGTTGTTATGTAGCATTTAGAATATTTGATTTGTTCAATTTTTGTTCTACTAATTCCTGGTTAACTTCAGTGTCGTTCTTGTGTTCGTTATCACATTTGTTCACAAAATACACGGTGGGATATGAATACTGTACAGTGACATGGAGATCTGGGTTTACTTTGTCATACCTCTTCAGTGTGGTAATCAGGCTGATAGCAAATCTTTCGTCCTTCACAAAGAAAATGGCACTTACCATTATCTATGTCTAACGAGTTTTGTAGGTTCTAAATGTGTCCATAGCCATCAAGCAGTTGACTATAAGTTTGTCTATTATTAAAAAATTACACTGCACAGAGAACTGTTCAATGTTCGCGGTGATAAGAGCTTGGTGTTTTACTAATTTGGTTTTGCCGCCTGTAGCGGTTGTACTTTGCATTTTTGCACTGGAAGAACAGGAAATTTATTCCGTCTTTTTAATTTAGTGAAAAATGCTTAGGACATTAAATTAGTCGTCGACCCTGTATCAAGTATTAACTGTGTGTCTAGGGTGACCAGATGCAGTTGTTTAAAAAGGAGGAGAAACAGCTTCAAAAAGGAGGACAAAGGAAGAAAAAAGAGGACACATCAAACGGGTCAACTGCAGATGAGGATACCACCACTCAGCTTTGGACAAGTCACATGACTGCAAGAAATTACCGGTAAAACTAGTAGTTAATTGTTACTGGTGGTCAGGTGGTGATTCCCAGAGAGCAATATTTTTTTTATTTTAAATTAAAAACATTGATTGTGGCGACAGTGTGGCGTCAATTGTTTTGTTATGTCAACAACACGGTATTGTTTACAAATCGAAAGACCATTCACCTCCCTTCATTCGACACACCGCTACCAACATCTCCATTTCAAGCAGTAGCTGACGACATGTAAACTGCACTTTAACCTTCCGAGTACAAATAAATTGAATGACTATGAAACAATGAAATAAAACCATGACAGTTAATCTGTCGAGTTATCCTTACCTTTATTGGCCACTGAGACGTACGTTCCAGCTCCACGTATCTTACATTCCGCTTCAAATTAATGTTTTACGTAACTCACTCAGTTAAAAATTACACTCACAAATCACACGTGCAGTACAGGAAGCCAAGCCATTACAGAGCGAAGATACGAAACGAAAATTTTAAATAATCGATATTTGCATTCGCTTATAGGTCGATCAACGATAACATCGACGATCCTGGTGCCATCTACTAACACCGCCTTCGTGCATGTTGATCACGAAGGCTGTGCCTATAGTTAAAGTATTTAGAAAAGAGCAATACAACGGGACGAAATGTAAATTAAAGTGTATTACGCTCAAATTTGCGAAAAAGCCGGACACTGTAAAAATCCGCCCGGACCCCCAACAAAGAGCTAAAAAGGAGGACATGTCCGGATTAATCCGGACGTCTGGTCACCCTATAGTGTGTCTATACAAAAAATTTTCACTCTGATTACTGCTTGTATATGTTTTTCCAGTGTATTTCTCGCCGATTTTAGTTCATTTTGGTATGGGTCTTCCTTTATGTCTCCTTGTTCATCGTATCGTACGAAACATGTTTGAAAATTTGATTTGCCCCATCGCTTACAAGGTCTATAGTTGGACTCAACTACGACCGATTCTGGTTTTCCTGTGGGGTAGTCTGATCTACTTAGGTACACGGGACAATTTCTGTCAGTTGTACTGTGTGATTGTTTCTCCAGTGTGCATCATTTCCAGTTCGCGACATGCTTTCTCGTGTGTTCATATGGCTGTTGTGAAATGTTGCCATATTGCGATTTTGCTGCTCAAAGGTTGGCTGCGGTACGGCGTGTTGTACGTTGTTGTTGCCGCGCGCCGGCCACTGGTACGGCTGACTGTTTTATTTACACGCAGTGCATAATTTTCAGAGGAGGGATGTAAATTAGCTTGTGAATGGTAATCATTCCTGTTATACGGAGAGTTTTGTTTAAATCTCTTATTCCTACCATTTCCATTCCCGTATCCATTTCCACGGTTAATGTATCCTTGCGGTTGTGCGCACCAGCTTTGCTGTGTGTTCGTGTCTGGGTTTTTGTATTGACCATTCAAGTTACGTTGTTGTGGTGTTTGGCTGCCTGACGCGCTATTTCTCTTCATATATTAAGTCGATTAAATCTAAAATGGATAGAAAATATCCTGTATCGTGCTCAGGTGTAGTAATTAATTTTTCACGAATGTGTGATGGGAAACGACTTTTTAAAATTTTTAAAACATCTATATGAGAAATAGGATTCTTCCAGTAACGTGTTTTATTGAGATACTTCTCAAAATATCTTCGCAAGCTACTATATTTGCTATTAAAAAGAGCGGGGTTAAAAGCCTCTCGCCTAAGTTTCTCCTGTACGGCTTCTGACAAGCATGCGTCAAGAAATGCCCGTTCAAATTGTAAATATGTGGTACAACGCTCAGCTATCTTGGTTGCCCACCGAAGTACATCGCCTTGCGTGTACACAACAACAAACCTGATATTTTGTGCTTCCGTCCAATTACTAGGAAACACATGTCGAAAAGTACTAATAAACACATCTTCTTACCTTTACTCGTAAATGTTGGAAATTGACGGTGTCTTAATAGACCTTCGTCAGCAAACGTAGAGGATAAGCTGCTTGCATTTTGTGCTGAGTTTACATAGCTGTCGTAATTATTTTCACTTTTCGTAGGAACTGGTTCTGGTGTTATGCGCTGCAAACTTACACTCTGCATTCTGACATTACTACTGGCATTGTTTGTAAGGTTTGCAATGATTTGTGTGCCTACATTACTTTGGTTTGCTGTGGCTGGCACTTTGTTTATGTGTACGACTGGTGTCTCTGTTTCAGTTTCACCGAAGTAGTTGCGTATCCTGTGCTCTGTAGCTTGCAAATTGATGTCACTTTGTCGATAATGCCATTTTCCTTTTGTTGAATAACCCTTTCTACTACATTATTGATTAATTTACATTCCTTCACAAATTGATGTCACTTTGTCGATAATGCCATTTTCCTTTTGTTGAATAACCCTTTCTACTACATCATTGATTAATTTACATTCCTTCACTACCTTTTCCACTGCGGTACTGGTTTTGTCTAAAGTACCTGCTTCAGGTTGTGAAATTACGTCAGATAAACTTTCATTAATTTTGTCTCTTTCCTTTTTGGCAGAGACTGATTCGACTTCAAGTGATGCTACTTTTAAAGTGAGTTCATCTATTGCTGCTGGTACATTTTCGTAATCCTTGTGCAGTTTGTTTACTACGTTAGAGATGTTCTTTACTGTGGAAATTAATTGTGTTTGTGTAGTTTCCAGGTTAGTGTGTGTGTCTTCCATCGCTTTTATTTGCTGCTCTACTGTATCATTCTGCTCATTAGAAGTGTCTAATTTCTGTTTTATTTCCGAAATGTCATTGCTTTAGCTGTTTTTCCATGTCTTTGAATGTTACATTCATCTCCTCGCGAAAATTCTTTGTCAAATCACTGATCTGTTGTGTGACTGTATCCTGAAAATCTTTTAAAACTTGATTTTGCTCTTGTTTTATGTTGTTTATGTGTTGTGTGACTATGGTAAGGTTTTGCGACAATCTGATGTACTTTGGTTATTAGCAACTGTACTTTGTAAATTGACATTTGGATTTCGTGTGATGGGTGACGATAAAGTGTCGTCAAAAATCATGTTATCTGCGCTTTCTGTGTTTTTCTGTGCGAACAAAATAGTGCTCGTGAAGATTCGTGATGTAGATTCATCTATCGTCATCAACGTATCATCAAAGTTAGAACTCTGTAGAAGTTCACTAGCACTTGTTACTTCGGTAATCTTCATCTCTGAACTACTTAATACATAATACTTCTGAGTGCGGAAGACATGTCGATGGTACTTCAGATGTTCTATCCTGCAATTGTATGCCATCTTGGCTCATTGCGTTTTCACCATTGTCAGCAATAATGCAAACCGATTTTTGTGCCATTTTGCTTGCATATAAAAATTACAATTTTGAAAAATAGAAAATTGAAATATATTATTTTTGTGAATTAAAACATACGCTTAATGTGTCGTCAAGCGTTAAATAGCTACTTTTATGACGCACAAAATGTTACGACACAAAAACTTCAAAATTTCTCTCGCTACTTATTACGTAAAATTTCTGAAAAATTCACTACAGTTCATTTAGGAAAGGAACTTAAGGAAAGGTACTTCTAATTATTACCCAAGAGACGCTACGAAGCATAGCTAAGCAAGCGGTTGTGTAGCGGTCCTACCTTTGCTGCGATGAAACAAAGAGCGTATTTTCAAAATTTTCCGCAAATTCCGGTTTCTTTTTGCTTTCTTTTTGAACTGGTTTTCTCCACAAGAATTTTTGGTTATGGTTATTTTGCTCCCAGTCGTGATGTTACACATGAAAATTCGAAAATAATTAGTACACGCAAAAAAATCTCATACAATGTCATAAATAATTTTGGATAATTTACACAACCGGTTTCATGGCTTTCTCAATGTCATGTCACCAGGTCGCCAATTGTGCAAATTTATATGTATAAAAAAATATATATAATAAAACAAATTGCTTGTATGCTTTTGGCATACTTGATTTTTTTTTTAGTTTTTGCAGGACATAAGTTGTCTTTCGTTTTTAATTTATAAATCTCGTAAATTGTGAGCCAGTCATGTCGTGAACTTACTTCTGGTGTCCTTGGTTATATTCATCTTATTCCGCCATAAGTATTCTCTTGACCATGTGTTTAACATTAGTTCTTGATCGGGCTTCTTGTACCGATGCAGGCTGCTGACATCGAGATGATGCGCGGAAGAGAGGTAAACTTTCGTGGTTTTGCACAAATTATAATTATCATTCAGACAACACAAATGGCTGCCACACACATCTTACAAAAAAATGCTTCTCCACTCGAGAATTAAATACAGAGAGTCTCTCTCTCTCCCTCTCTCTCTCTCTCTCTCTCCCTCTCTCTCTAAAATTGAATGGAATTTTTTATCATTTGTTATCCGCCCTCCGGCGTAGCAAAATATATCTTATCGGCGCTTAGAATGGCTGCGCTAATAATTATTATCATTGGTTTTAAATTTTTGGTATAGCTTGTTGGGGCTTTTCCTTATGTACCTATACAAATGACAGATACGGCGAGGATTACGGTAGGTCCAGGTCCAGGGGGTCAGCGAGCTGGGACGGTGGGGGCGAGGGTGCATTGTGTATTGTAGAGATGGGCAAACTGAAACACCTAACTTTTTCGAAACAAATTAAACAGTACAATGTAATGTTTCGAAACGCTGTTTCGAAACAGTGAAACAGTTTGTCTCTTATAATAGTATAGGCCGTCACATTATATAATCTTGAGTGTCTACTGTATAAATATTGTCATAAAAACACAAATGAGGTGCGAGACCACCAATCATATCGCAGAAAGTGTGAAACTTTCACTTAGGCGTCTTTGCAGTTCCATATTTCGTGTAGCAGCAAATGCACTGCTTTCGTGTCATGTGACTTTCATACTTTCTAATTGGCTGAGGTCAGACTTAATATGTTTGACATAACAGATTTTGCCAAACTCGTTTCCCTGTATTCTAGTGCATAATTTTGATAGGTTTTATGAGTGATAATCTGTATGTGCTCTTGAAAAGGCATATCATGAGATATAATTTATTGAGATAACATCCTGGAAGCGAGGTACTGAATTAACATTTATGAGTATGCCACTCACACTTTTACTACCCGCAGATAAATTTTCCATTGTTTGTCACACAGAGCAGGATGCAAAGTGACTGATGCACACAGATCAAAAAATTACCGTAACAGACTGGAGGATATAGCACAATGGTCAAGTATGACAGTTTCTCATCAAACATTCACAAGTTAGCTGGATACATCTCATAGTAAGTACACTTGATAGAATAGGAAAACATTTCAAGGTAACTGAAATGCAGAGATTCGTATGTTTCTTTGAAGTATAAAATCCAGATGAAAATTTAAAGCAGTTCCTACAGTGTAATGCCTTTGTGATACATGTATCATGGCAAATCTGCCTCTACACCACTTATAGTTCTTGCCAAAGAAGTTTGTTTGAGGTACAGGTACATGGAGTTCCCTCAAATAGTCACAGCAGGCAGATGTATTACCATTTTATTATATACTTGCCCAGGAAATCAGAGATGAAATTACATTGTTGTAGAAATGCAATTTTTATCACAGTATCTGAACGCCAAAAACAAAAGTATCGAAGTACAATTGTTGATTTGTCTGAGAATTTTTTATCATACACAAGTATCAAGATGCCTATAGTGTAATAACCAAACACAGCACATTTACAAAAATATACACACAAACATATACATACACAAATCAGATAATTATTCTCAAACACATAAATGAATAAATAACATACTAAAAAAAATTAAACTCACTGAATGGTGAGCAAAAACGTGTCTTCTGTGTGCAACGAATTTGAGAAAAATGTTCTTGTAAGGTAGCTACATGCACAGTTTAGTGGACTAAACAAAATACAATCAAATATAAATTCAGTGCACTCTGTCCAGAGAAGAACAAAATCAACTGAAATTTTCCTGTTTCATTTCTGAGTAGATCTGCTGTGCCTATTCTAAGTTGTAGTTTAGAAATATCATTTTTGATACTTTTTCGCTTGACAGACGGGATCGTCTGTCTGTTATTGTTTGCCCCTGCTTTGAAAATATGCGCTCACATGGAACAGAGGTGGCCATAATACAAAAACGTCGTTTCATTATTTCAAACAGTGTAGGAAACAACACATGATTTTCTTTCCACCACAGCAATGGATCTTGTGATCTGTGTAACAGTGGCATCTTCATATATTTATCAAGCTCGACTATACTTGCAGCACGTGGATTGTCTACACTTAGGATCAAGCCACCTACACCTTGGTCAAAATCTTGCCAAATGTTGCCACTGCTAGAAGTGAATGTGCTCACCTCAACTGGTTTGGCTGGTGGCGGATTTTCTGTAGAACACCGAGTGGGTTTCTGTCGTATTGCACAGCACTTGTTAATTATGGCATCTTTTGTTTCTTTTAATCGATGCCCAGTTTTTGGAAAACCATGCTCCCTGAAGCGAGGATCCAGTAATGTTGCCTCACAAGCAATTGCTTTATCTGCAAACTTTTGAACGAGGCGGGTACAGATTCCGTCCTCAAGTTTAGCAATTACTGTATTAGTGGCTTCATTGCTGTGATCTGAGTTTTTTAGTCTCAGACAATGACTTTGTAAACCTTTGCTTAATAAGACAACTTTTGACAAGGTTACATTTCTTTCACTGCTAATTTCTGTTGTGACCTGTTCAAAAGGAGATAGTATTTCACAAGATTTTTCAATAACCAACCAGTCTTCATTGCACAGTTTTGTTTGTGAATCCACACTGAGGATGGCAAGGGTGCTTTGCAAAGGCTCTTTGATTTTCAAAAGCCTGTCAAACATTTCATATGTGGAATTCTATGTCGTAGGGCAATCGTGTTTCGGTGTTAAAATAGGAACGCCCATTTGCTTCTGAATATTGTGTAATTTCTCAAGTGCTTGAGGACTTCTTTTGAAAAATTCCACTATTGACTTCACCTTTGCCCTTGTGTCTGTAATTGGTTCAAGGCTTGCTTGCACGATTAAATTCAGTGTATGTGAAAAACAAGGTACATACCACCATTTGCACATCATCACTGCCTTCACCATATTAGTTGCGTTATCTGTAGTGCAAGCTACAATTTTATTGGTGATACCCCAAGTTGAAGTCACATTTTGTAATTCATTGGAAATGTTTTCTGCTGTATGCTTGTCATGGAATTTAAAACTAGATAACAAATATGACTTCGGATTACAGTTTTCTTCAATGAAGTGAGCAGTCACTGCAATATAATTCTTCACAGACGTCCATCCATCAGTTGTAATGCAGATGTAGGATGCAGCTTGCACTGCAGATCGTACTCGCACTAGTGTGCTATCGAACACTTGAGAGAGTAAACTGTGGGAGAGTGTTTTTCTACTTGGTGGTACATAGTTTTCATTTAATAAATAACTCATTTTTCTAAACTCTACACTCTCAACTACATTAAATGGAAGGTATTCTTTAACAACAAGTCTTAAAATCTGTTCGTCTATTTTGGCTCGTTTGGATGAAGGCACTGATCTTGATGCAAATCCAGTAATCTTTGTTTGTTTACCACACCTACCCAGAACTGAACTGGTGGAAGTGCTGGGTATTTCTTGCACAGATTGTTCATCTTGACGCACAGGCACTGGAATGGCAGATTCTTGAACAGTTGCTGTGGAAACTGAAATGGTTTCGTCACTGCCCAGATTCATAAAGACTGATTTCGAACGAGTTTCACTTAAATTAACTGTTGGATGCTTATGTCGCAAGTGTCTGTTTAAGCAAGAAGTTGAACTACTTTTAAACGACAACACTACCGAGCACAAGTTACATTTAATTTTCTCAGGATTTATCTTCATAAAATAATCCCACACCGGACTTCGTAACGCCATATCTGAAGACAGAAGAACCAACACGAACTGTACTGGAGGCGGGAAAAAACTGCAGAAACAATGGATACGCTACTGGGATAATAATATATACCCGGCCTGCTAATATCCATGCACACAAAAGAAATCATTGTGGAGAATAGGCACATTGACTATAGACTCACAAATAAAGCCACATAATTCGAATAAATGACAAAATATAAGAGAAAAAAATTTTTGTCCCTTAAGGTGTTTCGAATCATTACTATAAATCCACCATGCTTCTCAGTCCTTCCCGTTCACCATTACATCATCAATGATCGTCAACCATATTGCTTTTCAAGTGCATCCAATTTACGTATATGTCTAAAAATTGCCACTCTACGCCTTTTCTAATTCAAAATGTTGTAGGTTTACTTGCGTTTTTAATATGATTACTGTACATCAACAGATAAGCATATGTTATAGGAGATGTGTAATTTAACTGAATGTTTTTCACACTTTTATTATTTTGAATGCGAATAGTGTGCTTTATTTTATTGTTTGTTAGTGTTTATAAAGTATATATTACGCCATTTCGGAATAGAGCAATCAATTAGAAACGAAGCTTTATTTTCGGAAATCTTAAGCTTCATGCTGTTGTGTGTCAAAAGGATTTCGACATTCTTGAAAGAGTTCGATGAAGTAGTATATTAAACGTATTTCCGTATCTGTGCCGTGCCCGAATATCGTCCGAGACAAAGCGAAATGAAACATCACTGTTTCGATACAGTTAGTCCGTTCCAAGCACAAGTGGACTGAAGCAGCGTTATTTTGAAACAACGATACAGTTTCTGTGGCTGGCTCGAGATCGAATCAGGTAACCGAAATGAAACATCACTGTTTCGATACAGTTAGTCCGTTCCAAGCACAAGTGGACTGAAGCAGCGTTATTTTGAAACAACGATACAGTTTCTGTGGCTGGCTCGAGATCGAATCAGGTAACCGAAATGAAACATCACTGTTTCGATACAGTTAGTCCGTTCCAAGCACAAGTGGACTGAAACAGCGTTATTTTGAAACAACGATACAGTATCTGTGGCTGGCTCGAGATCGAATCAGGTCCCGTTATCCGACACAGAGCGGAATGAAACACCACTGTTTCGAAACAGTGAAACACAGCCGTTTCGAAACACTGAAACAGTTCCACGTATCGATACACTGTTCCGAAACATAGAAACAGTAGCCAAGTCTAGTGTATTGATCCTCCTGGAGTGCCCTGGTGGCAGTAGGGGCAGCTGCGAAGACCGCGCAGTCCCATGAGGCCATGAATCTGGGAGCAGCAGAATCATGGGGCAAAAGACATACGCAAAGTGGGTTCTGCTGGCAGCACTACAAATGATAGGGACCTGCAATCAAATATGTAGAAGAGGCAATGCGGTCCTGGATCACGACTCTTTCCCAGTGTCCACGGTTACCATAAACTCTGACAAGATCGTGCAGCGCAAAGCAATACTTGCGGACCATTGGTGGCGCCAGATGCTGCGGTGGGTGTAGCAAGTGTAGCAGCGTCCAATGGCGGCGGCCATGCAAAATTTACGCTGATGACGGTCCGTCTCGTGGGTGTGAGCAATAGGAGGTAAGAAAGAGTTGCAGCACCTGCTCCTGTGTGTGCGTGGTGCGAAGCTTGGTCATCTGTGTGTACAAAGCGTTCTGCTTCTCTGTTGGACTGCGGGTAAAATGGAGCTGTTGTTAGATGATGAATGCCATTTCATTCACAAAATGGTTAAAAATCACATGAAGTGAACTGTGGTCCATTGTTCGATATAAGTACTTCTGGCAAAACTTCTATGCAAAATACGGAGGGCAACGCTTTATGGTGCTATGTGATGTGGTGGAGTTGATAGACAACGCAAATGGCAACTTGGTAAAAGAGTCTACCGCTATGAGCCAACAAGTATTTCAAAATGGTGCTGCAAAGTCCATGTGCACTCATTGCCATTGCGATTGAGTCTTAGGCCAAGCCGAGAATGCCTGGCGTGGAGCGGATTGGTTGTCTGTGCATGCATGGCACTGTGATGTCATATGTTCAATGTTTAATTGAAAGATTACGCCGACGAGCAAAGTATCAGCGCAAAACTGAACTCTGGATACTGTTCAATGAACAAGGCCAAGACATTTGAATGTAATGCAACAAAATCTTGAGATCCAGGTCTGCTTCCAGGGCTTCTGAAATTTTTCTGTAGTGCAAGGGAAAAGATTCCAGCAATTCAGAGTCCTGCGCATTGATTTGGCAACAAGATGTGGCAGATGCATCAAAATCAGAGTCTGGGCCAATCAGAAGGTGAGATAGGGCATCTGCATTTCCATGCTTTACCATAGGTCTGTACACAATTTCATACTGATACTGCGAAAGCAATAAAGCCCACCGTTGCAATTTTTGGGTAGTGCATGCAGGAAGTGGCTTTCGTGGTTGAAACAAGGTCTGCAAAGGCTTGTGATCTGTCACTAAACAGAATTTGCGACCATACAAATAGTGATGGAATTTGGTCACACCACGCACAACAGCGTGGGCCTCTTTTTCTATTTGAGAGTAATGGCATTGAGTTTGAGTTAACAGCTGTAAGGCAAAAGCCATAGGTCTCTCTTGTGCACGAATTCTGAGCGGAAACATAGCACCGATTCTACAGGAAGAAGTGTCGACTTGTAAAATTACTGTCTTGGCAAGATCAAAATGTACTAAAGATCTGTCTCTAAGTAAAGCATGTTTGAGTTTCTGAAATGCATCTTGACAGTCTTTAGTCCACATGAAAGGCACATTTTATCAACGCAAGTGATACAATTGAGCTGCGATCTGAGCGGCATTTGGTATGAACTGATTGTGGTATGTTATCTTGACTAGTACTGACAACAGTTCAGACACATTGCGAGGAACAGGCAGATCATGTATTAGGTCAGATGGTCAAATGGTCAAATGAGATTGGAGGGGGTGCACACCCTGACTGTTTATCACATGACCTAAGTACTGTGTAGTTCTGTTTGAAAAAGTCACACTTTTCGAGATGACACTTGAGTCCTGCTTCTGACGGCACTCAAAAAAGAGTACGCAAATTGGCAATGTGTTCCTCTGGTGTACGACCTGAGATGACAATATCGTCAAGATAGTTTGAACAAAATGGCACTTTTGCAGTCAGCTGTTCCAAGTAACATTGAAAAATGCCAGGTGCAGAAGCTGCTGAAGGGCAAACGCAAATACTTGAACAGTCACAAGTGTGTATTTACAACAAACACGTTCTGTGATTCCTCATCCAATGGAATTTGCAGATAGGCATCACACAAATCTGTCTCAGAAAAGTAACGTCCTGCACCAAGCCTGTCCCTGAGTACCTGAGGGTGATCTAACGGATAAGTGTCAACTACTGTCTGTGGGTTGACTGTAGTTTTGAAGTCAACACAAATGCGGATGCGACCAGAGAGCTTAGCCAACAAAAGGAGATGACTCGCCCACTGACTAGCTTGAATGGGAGCAATTACACCATTATCTTGCAATTCTTTCAATTCACTGGCTGCTTTGTCTCTTAAAGGAATTGGAATGGGGCGGATCTAAACCGAAAATGTTCTCACTGTCTCTGGATTTCAACACAGTAAAATTCACTGTCCTAGTGTAACATTTCTATGTTTCAGGCAAACTACATTGGCCAAGCACTGGAATTTCCTGTCCATCAAAAGCAGTGAGGTGATTGCTAAATTTAGAAAGGTGTGGTTAGCCTAACTGTCCATACGTGGCTCAATTTAGCAAAGTTGCTGAGGCACCTTTGCCTAACTGAAAGATCACACGACAGCCAGCAATTCGTAATGAGACTAACAGTTTGTTAGAATGTCGTTGCACAGCACTAGGGCGAGAATGAGGCACAACCTGAATCTTATTGTTCTCAGAACCAGTTGTAGGTTTCCAAAACACAATGTTCACTTCGTGTGCACGAGCCTGTTCTTTCTGAGAGCAGGCAAAATTGGCGTTTTGTGCCATTGCAAAAAAACTGCTTGGACATGGGCTTTTTTTCCACATGTGTAACACGTTATGTTACATGATGAGCAATACTGTCTTTTGTGGCAAGTAAAAGATCTAGTGCAAGACTTAACGAAGTTCACATGTCTGTTTACCTGTCTACATGGCTGTCCATGCGGCTGTGTATGCGCTTGTTGTTGTAGCTGCCTGGGGCGGTCATGAGCAAGGGGTGAGTCAACCCAACAAATTGGGGCCTGGTCGAACTTCGCGGCTGCTATGGCAAATGGATCATACTGCTCTAAGATTTGTAACACTTGAGGAAATGATGGATCAGAATACTTTAGGATCTGTTCCTGCATTCTACTATCTGGGACACTGAATGTTATTGCATCCGTAATCATTAAATCACTGTAAGAGTTCCCACAACTACACTTCCCAGTCATGCCCGTTAGTTATGTGTACCACCGACGGTACGTCTGTTCCGGCTTTTTCTGAAAACAAAAACACTGATATCTGGCTGCAGCTACTTGAACTTGCTGGTCATAATAGTGAGTTAATGCAGCGATTACTTCACCATAACTGAGTTCGTTGGGAGATGCAGCTGGGAAAATTTTTGTATTAACCTGGACACTGGTGACCCCGCAATCGAAAGAAAGTATTGTAGCTTCACATTATATTGCACACAATGAACTTGACAATGTGTTGAAACTGTGTCAGGTACTCAAGCCATTCCTCTTTTGTGTCATTAAATTGCCAGAACGTTGGTGTGGTGGTTGGCAGCACTTGTTGGGTTTGTCCATCAGTCGGTCACAGTTGCGTGGGCGACGTGGCTTGTGCAGCCAGAAGTTGTTGGCACTGTCATCAGCAAAACAGCAATTTGTTGGTTATGAAACTGAAAAGCTTGTGTTAGATCTACCACATTGGCTGTCTGTGGCTGAGGCGCAGGGGCAGGGGTGGAGAGGGCGGGGTAGCCATGGTATATACAAATATGTTATAGCAAAAAGCAAGCAAAGCGTCTGAAAAGAGAAATTTGATTAGTTCTGCGGCTACCCTGCTGGAATACATGCAAGAACACAAAAACAAATTATCAAATAGAAAGGAGCACAGCTGCAAGCTAAAACACAAGAGAAGCAAGCAAAATCTGCACTGAGTTATACTTGTTTATACTTGTCACCAGTTTTTGTGTCGTCTTGTTGTCCCTGTAGATCTGTATCCATGTAAAGTAAGGAGAGGATGTTATTTGGTGGCTGGTATCCTCTTTCTATAACACATCTGCAAACATATATTAACAGGGTTCTTTATTAACCAAAACAAGAAGTTACTTACCTTAAGCTAATCCATGTGGTACAAGTTCTTCTGCAATAGTCCACGTTAGCCTCACTGTTGGTGAAGTATAAGTTCGCTATGTACACTACTGTGGTCGCTAAGTACTGACTGACTCTGAGCTAGAGGCTGAGCTAACTGCGACTGCAATTCCTACTGGGCTGCGACTGATGACTTGACTCATTGACTCACTGGATGACTAACTGGGCCCTCCAGTCTGCGTCTGTGATCTAAATACTGGCAGCCGAGAGTGCATTGGCGGCATGCTTCTTGCGAGTCTGTTTTTGGCCTCTCTCCTGATAGGCGCATTGCTTGTGTCTACTATCAACCTTCTGGCAACCTCTTTGCCACCTGGTGTGCTGGCAACAGCTTACGACAGCACAGCAAGATTCACTATTAGTTTTGGTTTGAGTCTTATTGGTATGTTTGGTGGTGAAAATATGTTTCTGCAATGGAACCAGGAGAAGGAGGAAAGGTTTTTAACAAGCCCAGCCTGACTGCATTTGAAAGTGGAGCAAATGGCGAGGCTTTTGGAAAGGACTGATATTTCTGTGTGGTTGAAAGTTATGGAGGAGATATTCATAACTGTTTTAGAAATTTGTTTAAGGTACAGGTTCTGTGGAGGGGGGGGGGGGGGGAGGGGACGGTTTGTGAGGGTGGGGCAGTGTAGCTGTAAGGCTGAGTTTCAAAAAATGGCTCTGAGAACTATGGGACTTAACGTCTGTGGTCATCTAGTCCCCTAGAACTTAGAAATACTTAAGCCTAACTAACCTAAGGACATCACACACATCCATGCCCGAGGCAGGATTCGAACCTGCGACCGTAGCAGTCGCGCGGTTCCGGACTGCGCGCCTAGAACCGCTAGACCACCGCGGCCGGCGGCTGAGTTTAATAGGTAGGATAGGTTGTGGGGGAGGTTTCACGGGGGATCTTGTGATGGTGGTAGATAGTGCTAATCTAAGTTGGGAGTATGAAGCGAACAGATTCGACAGATTTTTGAGGCAGTGTTTTGCATGTTGTCTAGTTCTCGGAGGACTAGGATTTTAATCTTTAGGATGGAATGTAGGAATCTGATGCTGACAAGCAGGAGGTTTTTATGGCTGTGGTAGTGCAAGGGGGCATTTACTGATTTAGATTGCTTTGCAGGACTAGGTTACAGACGCCTATGGATTGACAGAACTTGAACTGATAGAGCTCATTGTGAAAGGATGGGTTGCAGCCAGAGTTAGGGTATTTCATGACCTAGGCAATACCACAGGAACAATTTGTGGGACTGGGTTCTGGCAAAGGATAGGGAAACTTTTCTGTATTGGCACAGATGCACAAATCAAGATTCCATACTGCAGGATAAAAATGTAGGAATATTTTTAAAAATCTTGAAAAAAACTAAATAAGATGAAGTGTAGTAAGATGAGGATGAAAATGGAATAAAAACGAAGTGAAAATAAATAAAATCATTATGTGGGGTGTAAGTTGGAAGGTACATACCAGTGAGTAGAAGGGGCAGCAGTTGTGAATGACTGAGAAACGTCACTATGGTGTACACAAGAAGGTTAGGGGCAGAGGCTGCTGTGAATTGGGTGCAAGAACATATACATGTTGTGCAGGCAAAACCAGGAAATAGATGAAAGTATGTGTGGCTGAAGGGCAATTGTGGGATCAATTTGGTGAAGGAATAATTACATCTACAGGGGTAATGTGGGACACAGGGCGCTGCTCCTACAATTGGCAGTCTTGATTTGTATGTTGACGAAACTGATTCTACAGGACAGGGTGCTTGGTAAGTGGGTAGAAAGTGTATGTAGTTTGAGAGGCAATAAAGAAGCACAGGAAAGTAGAGAAAGAAATGGATTAGTGCTTAGTAATGTAATGTGATAGAAAACAGTAACAAAGGGAAACATTACTCAGCTGTAAAATGAAGAGGAGCCACTAAGTGAAATCAAACAATGGAAAATCTGGGATAGAATAACTACAATGTGAGTCCTGATAGATTGCTATTCACCACACAGAGGGCATGTTGAGCCAGGCAGACAGGTACTTTCAAAAGCATACTTCTCTTCTCCAGGTCCAGAGAAAGAGACACAAACACACACTCATAAAAGCAAAACTAACATATATGGCCACTGTCCTGTCCCAGCCCTGCAGCCTGACTGTAGGGAGTAGCAATGTTGACTGTTGTGGGTACTGAGGATATGGAAGAGATGTGGCCAGAGGAGAAAGACTGCATAGGAGTGATGCAAGATCATGCATGCTGCCTGTTGGGGTGTGTAAGAGCCCAGCAGGGGCAGAAAGGTGAAGCATTGTGAGGCTGTGCTACAGGAAGATAGGGAAGAGGAGAGAAAAAGAGAGAGGGAAAATACCACACAGGTCACTGGAGGACAGAAGATGCATGTGTGAGGTTGAAATGGTAGCAGATGAGGCTGTAGCACAGGTGTAGGACAGCAACTAGTGACTAGCAGGGTGATTACGGGAATGAACGATATGTTGCAGCCTAACTTAAAGCCCTTGTTTTATTGGGTATATTCCAAATGACATGAGCCATGAAGCAGTCATTCAGGTCAACAACATGGAGACATGAAGGAGAATGACTGGTAGTGCTGCAGTGTGTCATCCATCAGGCACCATACAGAAGCCTGCAGAGGGTGTATGTAGATAAATAATGGTGTTGATGTTGAATGGCTCACAGTGGTTTCAAATAAGTTGGTAGATAACATGACTTTTTTCACAAGTTGCCCTGCCTTTAGCAGAAGGGAACTACCATTCATGATGCAGCCTGCATTATTGGCAGATCTCTGGTGACATCATCTGGAATGCGAGAGGACTGGTTGCTTAAATGCCTGTGTGCCTGGTTTGATTTGTGTAATCATGTCTTTGCGATTCTTATGAAAGTGAACATAGAAGGTTTAGTATAATCCAAGATTCATCACTTAAAGTTTTTCCTTGAAGCTTTCTAAGACTTTCTCAGAATAGTTCACATCTATTTTCAATCATTTGCCAGCTTCTTAATCTTCTCTGTGACATTCTTTCATGAGTCAAATAAACCTGTGACTATTCATGCTACCCTTCTCCATATAAGTTCAATATCTCCTGTTAGTCCTATTTGATATGGATCCTAAACACTGCATCAATATTTTATAATGGGTCACATGAATGTTTTGTATGCAGTCTCCTCTGTAGACTTGAAGTGGAGAGGATGGATATCACTGCTTACATCTCGATCATGCTTACTGCCACGCCTAGGCTCTAGCTGCAGGAAAGAGGCTATGGGGCTGGAAACAGAAAGATCATGTTTACCAAATATACATTTACTCGTAATACATCCAAATGATATTGTGTTCTGTTTGTAGATGTCAATCCACTTGTGATCACATGACCATGGTACATGCCAGCAGCACAAATAGTTCATGTTGGTTGACATCACAGGACTCAGATAATGGTTCCAGATGGTGTACAGTCCCCAACATTATGAGCGCATTGCCAAAGCCCACAATTTTCCGACTGACTTGTGGGATGCACCGTCTTTCACAGGCACGATAATATAACACAAACAGAGCCCAATTAAGCTTTTTGGTGAGGAGCTTACAGTAAGGTCAACCCATGTGATCTGCAGCATGCAGCATCAAGAAATAATGAATTTGCTGTCTGGGAGGTATGGTGACTCAGTGGCATCAGTGGTAATGCAATTGTGGCAGGGTGGGCCAGGCACATGGTGGGCATGTCCTTGCACAGCCCACTGGTTACAGCAGTGACGAGCAGCACTGGTAGAGAAGTGTTGATAGTAATACATGGTTTAGGCATCAAGGCTCTGGGTCCCATGGAAAGACGTCACCTCAAAAAACATTAATAACACTGGCAATTAACATAACACAACAAAATAAAGTGTTCATGAACCACAATGTCCAGAACAACACAAAATAACGTGGATGTTCCAACGTTTATGATTTACACTGTTCAGAGTTTACTGATACACTCCCTCTATCCAGCATCAACAGTAAATACAGTGGAGGCCCCGAAACTGTATACAAAGTGCCTATACTTACATGAATACAGTTGCACTGCAACATGAACATAGATCCTGGATGTGGGAGATACAAGCCCAATGTCGTATAGGATAATATCTGAAGTTTGGCAGAAAATTAAACAAGGAAAGTGGTCAATCTGGCCTCAGTACCCAATGTGGTAGAGGCTTATGTGTGTGTGCACAATACCAGGAGCTGTGACAGGCATGCAGCTGGAGACAGGACAGGCGATGTCCGGAGGTCGACAGAAGATGATCAGCTGATGACAATCTGCTGGAGACAGAGTCTCTACATCAGGTGGGGGTGGGGTTGAAACCCTGCAAGGTGGTTGGGGCACATGTGACCTGTGTCAAATGGCAGCATGTGGTTATGATGTGACGAGGTGTTTGAAGTGGATCTGGCAGCAAGCCATTAGATGCTGAGTGCTAGTTGATAGTCCTATGTAACTATTATAGTCTGCCAGTGGTTGTGTTGACATTGCTGCAGGTGCCTGAGATAGGAGTATTATGGCTGGCTGTGCCAGTTGGTTGGATGAGGTGAGATAAACCTGAGGTGCATGTGGTGGCATAATGTCAGTTGACAATGCAATGATGGTTGGTGGCCGGTGCTTTGTGACTGATGGCATCCATTCATCCCTGGCAGCTATAGGTGCAGGCTCTGCTGAAGCACTTGCCGGACCAATGCCATAGGAACCATCATTCGTTGACAGGTCGTATTCTACCAGGTTGAGGAAATGAACTGCAGCCCACATGGTTATGATGTAAGCCAGCTTGACTCAGTCAATTAAAACTTTAGTTCACTTTCCATTATACTTTATGTTGAATGTTCTTTCAGCATGGGTGATTATGTGGTGCGGCCCCAAGTATGGCAGTCAAAGTGGTGGATGTACTTCATTGGTGCACAAAATGATGTGAGTGCACCCATGAATATTTGCATGTATGAAGACTTTTCCAGTGTCCAGCCAGTGGATGTATGTGGTCTTAGGACAGGCATGAGGATGCATTGATTTTCTGCCAGTGGTGGGCTGAGGTACCAGGTGGTGGTGGTATTTTTTCTATGAAATTGGCAGGAATGGTGAGTGTTTGTTCATAGACAAAGTCACCAAGTGAAGCACGATCTCTTCCTTCAGGATTATTTGCAGACCAAGCAGTACTAGTGAAAGTGCTTCAGTTCAGTGGTATTGTACCAAGTTAGGGAGACTTTTAGTGTCCTATGGAGCCTTTTTACCATGCCATTAGATGCTGAGTGTTAGTTGGTAGTCCTATGGAACTGCATACAGCATAGTCTAGTGGCAAGTGAGAATAGGGCACAGTCAAATTGGCGACCATGATCTGTCTTTACATGACTGGGGCAGCTGAACTATGTCACCCAGATGTTAATGAAGGCAGTAGCAATGGTATCAGCCATGATGTCAGATGTAAGAATTGTCTATGACCAGTGAATGAAGCAGTCCACCATTGTGAACAAGTAATGTTTGCTGTAGCATGGGAACAGTAGGCCCTTGGTGTCCGCATGGACATGTGCAAGCAGCTCATTGTGTCAAGAAAAACGCTGATGAGTGCATGGATGTGCCTCCAGATTTTGATATGCTGGCTTTCAGTGCTACACAAAGCCCTCCCAAGATGAAACATGTGCATATGAGTGACACAGTAATGTAGACATGATGGTGTGACAGTCCATGGACATGGTCAAAATCACTGTGTCAGAATGTCTTCGGACAAGTAGGCTGTATGTGCCCATGGAAACGTCACACCAAATCTCAAAGGCAGAGCCAGGAGTGGGTACTAGTTCCAGTTGTAGGACACTGGAAGTGTTATTACTCACTGAAGTGTTATTACTCAGTGGATGAATTCCTGCAGGACAAACTGGAAATTTGAGCTGGATACAATGTGTTACTCATTTCAAGAAATATCCTTATAGTGTTATTATTTGTTATAGTGCTATTATTTATTAATGGAAAAATCATTGTAACTACTTGTTTTGTAAATAAAACTGCCTTTTCCTGCTGCTAGTTACTTTATTTATCCCATACAAGTTTCACCTTCTCCTGTTCTAAGGCATCATGAGTGGGATCTATAACAATACAGTTTTGTTAGTTATAGATCCCACAGATGATGCCTTAGAACAGGAGAAGGTGGAACGCGTATGGGATAAATAAAGTAACTAGCAGCAGGAAAAGGCAGTTTTATTTACAAAACAAATATTTATATGCTTGCTGCAGAGGATGGCCACACAAACAATCTTGTTATCATTGTAACTGTTTTACAAATTTTGGCATGTCTCCTGTATGCAAACCAAATGGATTGCAAATGTACGTCATAAGATGAATAAAACACAATTCACAATAAATCCATTGAGTATATATGTGCTGTCAAAAAATGCAGCTAATAATTTCTTTTATCCATACTTCGCAGATTTTGAAGCCACGGATTGTGTAAATGGACACCTTGTTTTACTTGGAAAGAGTTGCTCATCTATTGTTATGTAAAATCAAACAATGGAAAAATCCAGGCTGGAATAATAACAATATTACAAAAAGGATAGTTGTTACCCACCATATAGCGAAGATGGTGAGTTGCAGATAGGCACAACAAAAAGACTCTCAAACAAAGTTTTTGGCCAAACAGGACTTCATTAGAATAGACCACATTCATACACACACTCATGTAAACACAACTCATACACACATGACCAATCTGTGGCTGCCTGTGCAGCTCGTTGCAGAGCTCGCTTTGCCATCCGTGGTGATCACACACCCTGTTAAGAGACATGTCCAGCCTCTGGTAATGTCCAGGAGAACATTATAAATCACATTGACTTCAGTGTACCAGTAATTATTGTTTTTGAATGAAAGCATCATTTCTGTTCATCTCATTGTGTGTTTCTTTCAGTTACCTTCTGTACTATACTTAAGGAGTTATTTCTATGTATGGCCTGAGTCTGATCGAGCTATGTTACTTGGTAATGACACATAATGTGAAAGTTACTTTCATCCTTAAATTTATCACACCAGTGTAGTATGAATGTATAAGAGGATACCCCCCCCCCCCAAAAGTTGAAATAATAGTGCCATGGGCGGTGCTTCTGTAGTACGCATTTCTGCTGCTAGGCATGTACAATGCAACTCATTGCTAGTTCAGTGCCAGACTGTGTTGTCAACCTGGCTTGTCCTGTTCATCTGCGATGATTGTTTTAGCTAGCAATGTTTCGTTCTTGTTTCATTTTTTATGTTGTTTAAGTGAACAATGTGCAGATGTGAAATGTTGTTTTCTACTCAATAAAAATGCTGTTTTTAATGTTGAAAACAGCTTACCAAGATGACACTATAGGAAAAACACAAGTGTATGAGTGGTTCGCTCTATTTAAAAATGATGTCGTGTCAATTGATGGCAAACCTCGTTCTAGACATCCATCAACTACCCTAATCGACAAAAATATTGAAAAAAATCAAGAGCTTGTGCTCACCGACCATCGACAGACAATTGATCAACTGTAAGAGATTAGTAGGTTATCATGGAGCTTGGTACAGTGAATTTTAATGGTAGATTTGCTGCCAAGTTTGTTTCTCGAGTTCTGACTCACAATCGAAAGGAACATCAAGTTGAAACATGTCGTGCTGTGAAACAACAGTTTAACTGATCCAAATTTTCTGTCAAAGTTCATTAGTGGTCATGAGTCATGGTGCTATGGTTATGAGCCCAAAACAAAACAACAGTCAAGCCAATGGAAGACATCATCGTCACTTTGTCGAGTCAAATCAAACATCAAAACAATGCTGATTTGCTCTTTTGATGCCAAGAGTGCAGTTCGTTCAGAGCTTATTCCCCAGGTCAGACCATCAATCAAAAATTTTATTTGGAAGTTTTAAGAAGATTCCATGACAGTGTTCATCAAAAGAGAGCCAAGTTGTGGCAGACAGGAGACTGGTTCTTTCATTATGACAACACATCTGCACACACAGCCATCTTTGTTAGACAGTTTTTCGCAAAAAATACATAGTTGTTTATAAAGGGAAAAATATGAATATTTAATAAAAGGTTGATTAAATATTGTAATATATAATGATTGTTTCAAAACTGCTGAATTGTTTAAGCAGCAGTAAGTTTTTACAACACAGAGCATGTTACTATTTGACAAACTGTTCTGGAGAAATTAAAGTTTCAGTAAGCAATCAATGAGGATAATGGAGGCTTACAAATATGTAAGCACACAGAAAAATGTTTATTTAATTTGAGATTATGATTCTTGCACTTTTGAATGTATGTGTTACCTCACGTCACAGTTGATTTTGCACATTAAACAGCAAAGTTCACAACTAAACAATGGAAACTCCAGGTTTGAATATCAACAATATAAGGAAAAGACAGGGGAAACTACAGCCGTAATTTTTCCTGGGGGCATGCAGCTTTACTGGCGTGGAGAACTGCATCAGACCAGTCTCTGAACTGAAGACCACAATGACAGGGAAAAGATAGACTGCTACTCACAGAAAAAATGACACTGAGTTACAGACAGGCACAACGAAGAGACACTTACATATTAGCTTTCAGCCTGGGGAGAAGAAGGAGGGAGGGCTGGGGAAAAGGGAACAAAAGAGGAGAGGAGCAAGGAAAGATGGGCAGGTATGGTGGCAGATGGCAACACACAAAGAGATTGGTAGATGAGAATAGGGTGGAGATGTTAGCACAGAGGGGGTGGAAACTGTTGGGTGGAAGGTGTGGAGGCAGTAGTTTATCGAAGGCTAAGGCCAGGATAATATCGCAATTGGAGGATGTGTTGTATGGATAACTCTTATCTGCACATCTCAGTAAATCTGATGGCAGAGGGGAGGTTGGTTGATGGTTGATTTTGGGGAGGCGCCAAACAGCAAGGTCACCGATCCCATCAGAATAGGGAAGGATGGAGAACAAAGTCGGCTATGTCCTCTCAAAGGAACCCAGCATTTGCCTGAAGCAAGTTAGGGAAATCACAGAAAACCTAAATCAGCATGGTCGAACATCGGTTTTAACCATCATCCTCCTGAATGCGAACCCAGTATGCTAACCACTGTGCCACATTGCTCAGTGGAGGGGAGGGTCAAGATGGCTGTGCAGAAAGGAAAAGTACCTCTTACACAGCATGCCCACCCTGGGTTGCCATACTTGCAGTGACAAGAACTCCCTTGCCCATTATGCAGAGTGTCTCACCAAGGCCTTCAAAGATGTGTACTAATCTCCAGACCTAGGATGCTATCAGATCTCTTGTGTCATTTCCTCACACATCCCCAATCATCCCACTAGCCCCAAGAATCGGCTAAAATTATCCAATATCACCCAGGACTGGAGCAACAGAACCACATCCTCTGTCAGGGCTTTGATTATCTATCACCATGCCCTGAAATGAGGTGCACCCTACCCAGGATCCTTCCCACTCCTTCTAAAGTGGTGTTCTGTAACCCACCCAACCTCCACAACATTATAGTCCATCCCTATGCCACTCCCAATCCCAACTCCTTGCCACCAGGATATATCCTTTTGGAAAACCCAGGTGCAAAACCTGCCCAATCCAACCACCTAGCACTTCCTATTCCAGTCCTGGCACAGGTTTATCCTACCCCATCAGGGGCTGGGCAACCTGTGAAAGCAGGCATGTCATTTACCAGCTCTGCTGCAATCACTGCACAGCTTTTTATATTGGTATGACTACCAAACAGCTTTCTACCAGGATGAACAGCCACTGGCAAACTGTGGCCACGAGCAAAGTAGACCACCCTGTAGCACAATATGCAGATGAACATAATGTACTTCATTTCATTGGTTGCTTCACTACCCGACCCATCAAGACTCCTCCTCCACCACCAGCCTTTTTGAACTGCACAGGTGTAAGTTATCCTCACAATAGATTCTCCACTCCCAATATTACCCTAGCCTCAACCTACTATAACCTATTGTCTCTGCATCCTCCACTCAATAGTTTCCACCCCCTCTGTCCGATCACCACCTTTCAATTCTCATTCCCTCTCTCTCTTTGTGTGCCATCCCTCTGCCAATGTACCCACCCATCCCCTGTCCTGCTCCTGTCCTTTTTCACTCCCTGTTCCCTTTGTGGTCTAAAACAACACCCTTCAGGCTTGTGGCGTCTGGTAGGGTTTTCTGTTGCTTCTAAAGCAATGTTTAAATGGCAGAATTTTCAGCCACTGTAAAACTGTCATCAGTTTCCGACTTTCATACAATATGCAACCTACAATTAGCAAGCTTTTCATTTCAACTGACAAAACAATTATACATTACATTGTCTTTCCAGTGCAGCCCATAAGATCATTGTAATTATGATTCATTTTAATAGAATATTCAAATTTAATGACGTTGATTTCACCCAGACTTCTGCCCACAGATTTGCACAGAAAACTGGTGGAGAGATTACTTACAAGGACTAATTAAGGTAAAAATAAAACCTAACAATACGTGGAGAGCGTTTCGGCTGCTGTCGACATTACAACCGAAACAGTGGGAGAAAATGGCTGGCTAGGCAGATTTAATCTATGTTATTTCAGGGATAATATGTGTACCAATTCCCACCCCATGTCGCCACCTAGTAAAGTCAGGATAAGTTGGGGCGAGCTGGGACGTGTCATGAAGACAGGCAGGGGCACTCCTGGAATAACAGAGCAAGACTCAATCAAAATTCCTGGTGGGCACAACCATCTAACAATTAAGGACAACACAGTCACATACCAGGCGCAATTTTGGTTGATGTAATAACAAATTCTCGCTAACCAGTACCTCTAAGTGTGGGATGATAGAATAGTTTAAGAGTTTGGGGGAATTTGGTGCAGGAAAATTATTACAGAAGAAACATAAAAAATAACTCAGGATCCGACAGTCATCGCTCTGCCCATTAACACAGAACGTTAACGTCTCTGGGATATGTACAACTTTATGTCCTTTACATTGTACCTTCCTTTTTATGACGCAGTTGTAGGATCCACTAAAAATAAGGTTTTGGGATGGATTACTGTTTGAATCTGGTATGGTCCTTCATACTTTTGGAAAACTTACGTGTCTCTTTCTTCAGGGCAGAGCTACCTAGGGGGTGGACCTTCTTTAATAGCTTTTATGCACTCAGGATCCGGTCTAATCCCCTGCAGCCCTACAATATGCCCTAGATACTTAAGCTCTTGTTGCGCAAAATGCGATTTAGACAGTTGCACTGCAGTACCTTTTTCTTTAATTTTTTTCAGGGTGTTACTCAAGGTTAGACAATGTCCTTCCCAGGTAGCAGAGATTATGAGGATATAATCTACATATATTATTAAATCTTTCAATAAATCTCTTCCTAATGCCTCATCCAGAGCACGTATAAATACGGATACTGAGATATTTAGTCCGAACTGTAACACATTGAAATGATACGATTTACCATCAAACAGAAACGCTACATACTTCTTTGATTCAGGATGTAGCCTAATTTGGTAGTATCCCGCCATCAGATCCATCATGCTAAAAACCTTGTTTTTCAAATTTATATAATAATTCATCGATGTAAATTGGTCTGTCTCGTTCTGTCTCTATATGCTTATTCAATGTACGCGCGTCTAGCATTAATTGCACACCTCCTGTAACCTTTTTTACCACTACTAAAGGGTTATTCATGACTCTAGAACTACTTTCTATTATATTGTTGTCAATGATTTTGTCAATTTCCCCCGTAACTGCTTCTTTGATCTTTCAAACTTACCAGTGTTGGATATGGCTTACAGAAAAACTGAATGTCATCTTTGATTTTAAACTTACATATGTAATCGCTGAAATTACCAGGACGATAGGAAAATACTACTTCATATTCCACTAGAATTTTATATAAATCTAGCTTTTGTTCACTGGTTAATATTAGAGATTAATTTACTTTGTTTTGTATGTCAGCTCAATGTGATACATGATTTACATTATCAATCTCTGGTGACAATCGTGCCGTATCAGTTAGTCATAAACATTAACATTGAGTTGTTTGCCTTGCAATGTAATTATTGGTTACATACGGTGTCCAACATTTACTGCCATCTTTAGCAAATCAAAGAAGATATTCCTCGAAATTTCATATGACGTTAAATTCTAATAACCAATCTAGGCCAAATAAAGCATCCGTGTTAATATTTTGTACTATTAAAAGTGTTTGACGAAATCTGATATTTCAAATGTGGCAGTTCACTTGGGTTTCATGTTTCACAACCTTACTTTTCGTTCCGGTTATACCAACTATGTAAACTCCACTTACTGGTAACAGTGGTAAGTACTGCTTAATCTGTGATGTGTTAAAGAACACGCTAGAGATGAGTGACATCTGACTCTCTGAGTCTATAAATATGTTAGTTTCAGAAGTCTCCACGGTTCCTGCTATTATTGGTTGTGGATTGCTGGTAGTAAAGCTTGGTTCTTCCAGTAACAAACATTTTTGCATGAAATTAACATACTTATTACAAACCAGGCCTCCTAGTGTATCTCTACATGGACCTCGGCCCTGGATCCAGATCGCACTGCGTTTTCCTCATTATTAGTAATCACTGGTTGGTTACCAAATCGGGGTACTACGTTACTGCTTTGTGGTCTATTATTATTTGGAACAAGTTCCTGTGAAGTTACTGGACCTGAATTGGAAGGTGAATGCTTCTTCTGATAATTATCATTGCCATTATTTCTGTTGCACTGGTGTACTCTAGCTAAGTTGGCCTCATGTTCTTTTTTTTTTTTTAATTTCCCTTTTGTAATTATGATTTTGACTTTGGTGTATGCTCTCGTTGCGGCCCTTATTTAAGGCATCAAGTGCATCCACAAAGGACAACAATTCTTCCACTGTTTTCCACCCGCTACACAAGATGTCTTTTCTTGCATAGATAGGCAAGCGTCTGATTAAAATTCGAACTAACCCTTCTTCTTCCATTGGCTGATCTAAGTACTTCGTCCGCGTTAAATGCCAGTCGAAATACTTTCTCATTGTTCCCCACATATTATTGTAATACTTCGGGTCCCACATATCTGATATTAATTTTTCCTGTGCACTTGCGGACCAGTATTGTTCCTTAAATTTCTTCTGGAAGTCTCCCCAAGAAGAAAAGTTCCCGATATTTACAGTACCCCCACTCTCAGGCTTCCCCTAGAAGGTACCCAACAGCAAACTCAATCTTTTTCGAATATTCCCAGTTCTTTGGCAAGGCTTCGATCTTTGGCAAAAACATTTGACAGTCGGCAACAGAAACCAAAACATTGCATAGAAACAAGCGTTCAGTTAATAGTGCTGTGGAATGTGGGTAAAAAACCGCAAATTGGCATTCATAAGAAGAAGAACAACACCAAAAATGCAACAGGAGCGTAATATGTAAGAAAGTGTCCACGCAACCTGTAAGTACAGTTCAAAACATTACTACTTAATAGGAAATACCAACCACCAGAACTGTTTATAACATATAGGCACAGTGATAAAAATGTAAATAAAATAGCTAACATATGTACTTATTCCAGGCCACTCATGATGCTTTGCAGAAAATAAAGGCGAAAAGCGTATGGCACTAAAATTGTGTTTTATTCAGTTGCTGTCAGACGGTCCATAAGTAAAAATTATCAATATACCGTAAAATTACACGCAACTGAGGAAGACAGGACTACCACATTTTCACAGTGACGGAAGTGGGAATTCAAAGCATCAATCACTTAGTCATAAGTTTTAGTTTCTGGGCGAGCGGTGGGAAACAATTTCACGGTACACGGTACGACACAACACCCGCGTTGGCAATGAAAAAGCAAGCCGCTCTGTACCTGGTATGTTGCAGGCTGTGAAGTGTGCCTCGAGCTGGGCGATGTATTCTGGCCAGCGTTCAACGTCTGGATTGAAGGCACGAAGGCGGCCTGGGTGGCCGAGCGGTTCTAGGCGCTACAGTCTGGAACCACGCGACCGCTACGGTCGCAGGTTCGAATCCTGCCTCGGGCATGGGTGTGTGGATGTCCTTAGGTTAGTTAGGTTTAAATAGTTCTAAGTTCTAGGAGACAGATGACTTCAGATGTTATGTCCCATAGAGCTCAGAGCCATTTGAAGGCACGAAATGGCGGCGCCGTCGGCGACGGCGTCGATACAGGTGGTGGCGTCGGAGGCGCCGAAGTAGCTGCAGTCTGTAGCGTGGCCATCCCATTTATGGCAGCAAGCAGCTGCGTCACTTGCTGAGCCTGAAAACGTACAAGATGGGACACCGAAGCCTGTTCCTGTGGTGAATCCATGGTGTACACAAATGAAAGTGTTACAGCGAATGGTGGGAACACTTAGATACAGTCACTCAGGCGCACGGGAGTATCACAAAAAAAGGCTAAAGCAGTACCGGGCAAAAAAGGAAATGGTAGGAGATGCAAAAAAATCTCGTCGCTATCTTTTGTATCCCGCCTGGAAGGCGGCGAGTGGGTAGGAGAAGGAGCAGGAAAAATACGTCGGTACTGCAGTGAGTTTAAAAATGGTTTACTGGTGCGATAAAGCATGCATAACTTTGTACAGATGCGAAGTCTTCGACCCGTCGTATGGAGAGCAAACTGAAGCGAAGTTTCCTGGCTGGCTGCACCTGACGAAAAAGGCTGAGGCATTCGCGGAGCTCGTAGACCTCGACAGCACCGGCTAGAGGACGCTGTCGTCAGGCTCCCAGGTCGATGCTATTTTCCTTGACTTCCGGAAGGCGTTCGATACAGTTCCGCACCGTCGCCTG
The DNA here is from genome assembly GCF_023864275.1 of Schistocerca cancellata. NCBI lineage: Eukaryota > Metazoa > Arthropoda > Insecta > Orthoptera > Acrididae > Schistocerca > Schistocerca cancellata. Next base: position 76,269,408 of record NC_064627.1, on the reverse strand, counting down.
ATAAACAAAGGAAGAGCCTACGGAATATCAGACCAGCTGTGTGGCTGGATTGAAGAGTTTTTAGCAAACTGAACACAGCATGTAGTTCTCAATGGAGAGACGTCTACAGACGTTGAAGTAACCTCTGGTGTGCCACAGGGGAGTGTTATGGGACCATTGCTTTTCACAATGTATATAAATGACCTAGTAGATAGTGTCGGAAGTTCCATGCGGCTTTTCGCAGATGATGCTGTAGTATACAGAGAAGTTGCAGCATTAGAAGATTGCAGCGAAATGCAGGATGATCTGCAGCGGATAGGCACTTGGTGCAGGGAGTGGCAACTGACCCTTAACATAGACAAATGCAATGTATTACGAATGCGTAGAAAGAAGGATCCTTTATTGTATGATTATATGATAGCGGAACAAACACTGGTAGCAGTTACTTCTGTAAAATATCTGGTAGTATGCGTGCGGAACGATTTGAAATGGAATGATCATATAAAATTAATTGTTGGTAAGGCGGGTACCAGGTTGAGATTCATTGGGAGAGTCCTTAGAAAATGTAGTCCATCAACAAAGGAGGTGGCTTACAAAACACTCGTTCGACCTATACTTGAGTATTGCTCATCAGTGTGGGATCCGTACCACATCGGGATGACGGAGCAGATAGAGAAGATCCAAAGAAGAGCGGCGCGTTTAGTTACAGGGTTATTTGGTAAGCGTGATAGCGTTACGGAGATGTTTAGCAAACTCAAGTGGCAGACTCTGCAAGAGAGGCGCTCTGCATCGCGGTGTAGCTTGCTGTCCAGGTTTCGAGAGGGTGCGTTTCTGGATGAGGTAACGAATATATTGCTTCCCCCTACTTATACCTCCCGAGGAGATCACGAATGTAAAATTAGAGAGATTCGAGCGCGCACGGAGGCTTTCCGGCAGTCGTTCTTCCCGCGAACTATACGCAAAGCAACAGGAAAGGGAGGTAATGACAGTGGCACGTAAAGTGCCCTCCGCCACACACCGTTGTATGGCTTGCGGAGTATGAATGTAGATGTAGTAGATGTAGTGCCAACCTTTGAAACTATGCGTTTCTATCGATACCACACATATAGTAATTAGTATGCCATTACCTTCCTCTAGATGTGAAAATTGGAATAGAGATCAACATAAACATAATTTCCGCCCTTTTTATTGCTCATGAAAACCATACGTTGCATGTTGAACCACCATAAAGCGAGACCTTCAGAGGTGGTGGTCCACACCGCTACCTCTAATACCCAGTAGCACCCACCACCTCTTGCATTGATGCATGCCTGTATTCGTCGTGACATATTATCTACAAGTTCATCAAGGCACTCCTCAACGGTGATTCGGTGTACATAATTCAGAGTGGTTGGTGGGTATCGTCGCCCATAAACAGCCCTTTTCAATCTATCCTTGGCATTTTCGATAGGGTTCATGCCTGGAGAAACATGCTGGCCACTCTAGTCCAGCGATGCCGTTATCCTGAAGGAAATCATTCACAAGATGTGCACGATGAAGGCGCGAATTGTCGTCCACGAAGACGAATGCCTAGCCAATATGCTGCCGATATGGTTTCACCGTGGGTCGGTAAATGGCATTCACGTATCGTACAACCATTACGATGCTTTCCATGACCACCAGCGGCATTCGTCGGCCCCCATAATGCCACCCTGAAACAGCAAGGAACCTCCACCCTGCTGCTCTCGCTGGACAGTGTTTCTCAGGCATTCAGCCTGACCGGGTTGCCTCCAAACACGTCTCCAACAATTGTCTGGTTGAAGGCATATGCGACACTCACCAGTGAAGAGAACCTGATGCCAGTCGTGAGCGGACCATTCATCATGTTGTTGGCCCCATCTGTACCGCGCTGCATGGAATCCTGGTCGCCATGGACGTCGGGAGTGAAATGGAGCATCATGCAGTCTATTGCCCACAGTTTGGCTTGTAACACGACGACCTGTGGTTGCACGAAAAGCATTATTCAACATGGTGGCGTTGCTGTCAGGTTTCCTATGAGCCAGAATCCGTAGGTAGCGGTCTTCCACTGCAATAGCAGCCTTTGGGCAGCCTGAGCAAGGCATGTCATCGACAGTTCCTGTCTCTATATATCTCCTCCATGTGGGAACAACGTCGCTTTGGTTCACTCCGAGACGCCTGGACACTTCCCTTGTTGAAAGCCCTTCCCGGCACAATGTGGACGCGATCTAACCGCGGTATTGACCGTCTAGGCATGGTTGAACTACAGACCTCACAAGCCGTGTACCTCCTTTCTGAAGGAATGACCTCCTCCGTCTAATAGACGCTGCTCATGCATGGTTGTGTACGTCTTCGGGCGGCTTTAGTGACATCTCTGAACAGTGAAAGGGACTGTGTCTGTGATACAATATCTACAGTCAACGTCTATCTTCAGGAGTTCTGGGAACTGGAGTGATACAAAACTTTTTTATGTGTGTACGTAGTAGTACTGCTTCACTGTCAGAGTTGTATCGACAGTTTTTTCTGAACCTCAAGCCATAGGATGTGCTTAATGATAATGATTATAAGAGGACAATAAACTTTTGGAAAACATCATAACTGTGTGTACGGTGAATTAGGCATCTTTTCTTTACGCTCTGATTTTAATTTCGTATTATTTACAAGCATTACAACTGTCTGAAAACACTATTCTTTCCAGAGTGAAATTTTCACTCTGCATCGGAGTGTGCGCTGTATGAATCTTCCTGGCAGATTAAAACTGTGTGCGGGACCGAGACTCGCCCGTGAAATTCAAAGGTCCCGAGTTCAACTTTTCTACCGACTGAGATGCCCAAGCACGACTCACGCCCCGTCCTCACAGCTGTAGTTTCGCCAGAACACCGTCTCCTACCTTCAAAACTTCACAGAAGCTCTCCTGCAGAACTAGCACTCCCGGAACTATTGTTACCTACCTATATATGGAATTATTATGAGTTAACTTTAATAATAAATATGATCTTAAATATTAATTAATATTTTACAACACGAAGTGGGTAAATTATTTTTTATAGGCATTATAGGACGCTGAGACTTGCTTAAGGAAACATCCAGACCTCTGAGACTGTTGGTTTGTCTATAAATTTGATTTTCACAAACATCTGTTTTTCTCAGAACTTTGTTTCTGGGCTTTGGGCCCTTACGGTTCTCAGTGCGTCAACTGTAGCACGGTAACTGCAGTGCTACGTGATCGTGGTACTGAGGTTCGTCTCACGTCTGCCGATACCGCCCAAACAAAATGGTGCTGCTGAAAAAGCAGATTGACACACTGTGAAATTAGCTCGCCCCATGTTATCACATTGCAAGTTACATTAATGTTATTGGGTTCACAGATGCGACACGTACGTTTTACTACTCAGTCGTACTCGGAGATCAGTGTTCAAGGTGAAACATCTCCCGAGTTGTGGACTGACAAAGTGTTTGACAGTTTTAGATATTTACGCATTTTTGGGTCAAAGTGCTATGTTTATTTCCCAAAAAAATTCGTTCCAAGTTCGATGAATGTCCATTTTAACGGTCATGTGAATGCCAAAGATGGTAAAAAAGTGTGGAGCGTATCAAAATGTCGTGTAATAAATCATGCAATATTGACTTCCTCCTAAAGAAGTTATGTACAACTACCACTGGAAATTCTGTTGGTATGGTATTTAATTCCATACCTGAAGAAATAGAAGAGGGGAGGGACTTGATGAGTAGTTCTCGATCATATCAGAAAGTTAAATTTATTATTGATGAAATGGAAACTAGTAACCAAGATTGTTCGGATGAATTGCCAGCTCGTCGTCCAGTTCGTAAAGTACATCGACCAGTGAGCTTTAGTGATGACGTATGAAGTTAGTAGGCTCATCCCTCTCAAGAAACAGATACATTACTTTGCCTTACAATAGCAATACATGAAGAGCTCGCACAACAAACTCCGACGAAGCTGTAGAAAATGATTCCGGCAAGTGATTTTATTCAATAAAAGAAGAAACGAAGGCCTTTGACAAAAATGGTACTCGGAAGTTAGTAGGGCTGCCTAACGGTAAACATACTGTTGATAATCGATGGGTACTTCATGTAAAATATGGACCTGGTACATCTGTTAATCGATACCATGGTTGCTTGGTAGTCTGCTGGGTCGATGCCCACGCGAAAGACAGGCCGCGGCGCGCACGTCACGAAGGTAGGATTACAAGGGAACCTCCCCATCGCACCCCCCTCAGATTCAGTTGTAAGTTGGCACAGTGGATAGGCCTTGAAAAACTGAACACAGATCAATCGAGAAAACCGGAAGAAGTTATGTGGAACTAAGAAAAAAAAGCAAAATATACAAACCGAGTAGTCCATGCGCAACATAGCTAACATCAAGGAGACGGTGAACTCAGGAGCGCCGTGGTCCCGTGGTTAGCGTGAGCAGCTCCGGTACGAGAAGTCCTCTATGTGTTCGGTCAGAGGGCTAGCTGCCCTCTGTAATAAAAAAAAAAACTGAGTTAATGGATCAACAACGAACTGAAACGGGTGTCTTCCGACGTCCGCCCACAGCAGATACAACGAACAAAAACGAACAAAATGAGATTAAAAAAAAAAAAAAAGAAAGAAGTCCTTGGTTCAAATCCTCCCTCGAGTGAAAATTTTATTTTCGCAAATTTATGATCTGTCCGTTCGTTCACTGATGTCTTTAGTGTCTGTGTTTTGCGGTCCGCAGCTCGTGGTCGTGCGGTAGCGTTCTCACTTCCCACGCCCGGGTTCCCGGGTTCGATTCCCGGCGGGGTCAGGGATTTTCTCTGCCTCGTTATGACTGGGTGTTGTGTGCTGTCCTTAGGTTAGTAAGGTTTAAGTAGTTCTAAGTTCTAGGGGACTGATGACCATAGATGTTAAGTCCCATAGTGCTCAGAGCCATTTGAACCATTTTTGTGTTTTGCGACCGCACCGCAAAACCGTGTGATTAGTAGACGAAAGGTCGTGTCTCTCCAATGGGAACCGAAAACATTTGATCGCAAGGTCGTAGGTCAACCGATTCCTCCACAGGAAAACACGTCTGATATATTCTGTACGACACTAGTGATGGCATGTGCGTCATATGACAGGAATATGTTGTCCACCCACCTAACTTGTACAGTTGGCGAATGCGTAAAAAGATTCTTCTACCTTGCCCGATTTAGGTTTTCTTGTGGATGTTTCGATGTTTGTTTAGGTGTAGCGTCCCCATACTACGGCGCAGTTACCTCGCATCGGACGGACAGACGGACAGATAATAATTGTCTGTAGAAGTTGGACCATTATGGAGTAAGGGGAGTAGCTTACAATTGGTTCGCCTCTTACTTTAAGAACAGAAAGCAGAGGGTAATTCTCCGCAATATTGACAGTGGTAGTGATGTTCAGTCCCAATGGGACTGAACATCACTTGATATGCCTTCTAGTATTACAGGTGATTCAAAAATATTTCTGTTTGCTGATGACACCAGCTTGGTAGTGAAGAATCTTGTGTGTAATATTGAAACAGTAACAAATAATGTAGTTCATGAAATAAGTTCGTGGCTTGTGGAAAATAATTTGATGCTAAATCACAGTAAGACTCAGTTTTTACAGTTTCTAACTCACAATTCAACAAGAACCGATATTTTGATCAGACAGAATGGGCATATTATAAGCGAGACGGGACAGTTCAAATTCCTAGGCGTTCGGATAGATAGTAAACTGTTGTGGAAAGCCCATGTCCAGGATCTTGTTCAGAAGCTAAATGCTGCTTTATTTACCATTAGAACAGTATCTGAAATAAGTGACACTTCAACACGAAAAGTAATCTACTTCGCATATTTTCATACGCTTATGTCGTATGGTATTATTTTTTGGGGTAATTCTTCTGATTCAAAAACGGTATTTTTGGCTCAAAAACGGGCTGTTCGAGCTATATGTGGTGTACGTTCGAGAACCTCTTGTCGACCCCTATTCAAAAATCTGGGAATTCTGACATTGCCCTCACAGTATATATTTTCTTTAATGTCGTTTGTTGTTAGCAATATTAGCCTATTCCCAAGAGTTAGCAGCTTTCACTCAGTTAATACTAGGCAGAAATCAAATCTGCATGTAGAATGCACTTCCTTGACTCTTGTGCAGAAAGGAGTGCAGTATTCTGCTGCATCCATTTTCAATAAGCTACCACAAGAACTCAAAAATCTTAGCAGTAGCCCAAACGCTTTTAAGTCTAAACTGGAGAGTTTCCTCATGGTTCACTCCTTCTATTCTGTAGAGGAGCTCCTGGAAGAGCTAAAAAATTAAGCAAATTCCAGTGTTACATTGTTGATTTTCTTCATTTGAACTTACGACTTGTCACCTGAATATGTTTTTTTTATATTTCATTTTATCTGTTTCTAATATCGTGTTATAATTTCATGTATTGACTCGTTCCATGACCATGGAGACTTCTCCTTAATTTGGTCCCACGGAACAATAAATAAATAAATAAATAAATAACATAAAAAATCACTTTGCACTCGAGGGACGATTTGAACCAAGAACCTCTCGTTCCGCAGTTGCGGGACCACGGCGCTCCTGAGCTCGTAATGTCCTTGATGTTGCCCATCTTGTGCATGGACAACTCAGTTTGTATATTTTGATTATTTTTTTCGTAGTTCCACACAACTTCTTCCTGTTTTCTCGATTGATCTGTGTTCAGTTTTTCAAGGCCTATCCACTGTGCCAACTTATAACTAAATCTGATGGGGGTGCGATGGGGAGGTTCCCTTGTGAGTACAAATGACGTCTCAGCCAATATACTGCCCCTGTAAGCGATACTACCGCCATGTGCATACGCGCAAATCGCTATCCCGTGAGCGTGGTCACCTCCGTGCACAGTAATATGCTACGGCGCCGAACGCATCACTCCCACAGTAACCACACAGAGACTAATCATAACACTCAGAAACTCATTAAGCAGTTATTTTTCTCCGGCAGCATTACTTGAACGGAATGAGCAGGAATGCTGGTGTCCTATTCACCCGTCAGCTTCAAGTGCAATCAGACACTAGAATTTATCAAAGGCAGAAACGCTAATATGTAGGGCAATATTAATAAGTATTCTCTGTCATGCACTTCACGGTGGTTTTCAGAGTATGGGTGGAGATTTTGATTTAAATTTGTAGCTATCAACCCACTTGTGTCACTTCTTTTATACACGCACACTTGCTGGCGAGCACACACACACACACACACACACACACACACACACACACACACACATACATTTGTAAACGTCGACTTAAAAAGTAAAATTCAAGTGTTTTACATTGGAAGATGATCCGTACTCCAACTAAAAATTAATGTAAATAAGGCTGTGTACTCGAAAGAAATTACGGCCCTCTGGGAAACAACCGAAGATTGTGAGAAGCATATTGTTTATACAAGTCGTGGATGTTTCCGTGGTAACCGGGGGGAAGAAACAAATGCTGCCATAGCTTTCTGATGTACTCGCCTCACCGATCTGTCTGCTTGAGTTCTATATACGGTGAGTTCATCTCTTCTTCTGAAACTGAAAGTGACACTTAAAAGGAAGAATACTGATTATTTGTTCGGAATTCGTTTCGCAGCCGCTACGAAGGCAAGATGTCGTCGTCGTGTGTGGTGCTTATCTTGATCACTTTCGCGGAGGGACTGAATGTGTACGGCGTGGAGCCACCTTATGCTTTAAGGTAAGTGCTCCCTCTGGTCAGCTCCAGAGATAAATGACGATTCTCTGTTTACTGATTTCACTGCGCTGACATAACGCACGTGTCTGTATGGACGTATAGTGTGTCTAAACGTCAAAGCAGCGAATAATTCAAGCGTATCCCCAATTTAAAGATATGGAAAGGCGGTTTCTTGCTAATAATAGTACGCAGACGGCCACGTAATTTTGTTATATAATTAATAATGTGACCTGTTGTATGAACAGAGAGTAAGCATTTTTAATGGGGTTGTATACGTTTTTTACCGTTATTTTAGATTTTATAAAGTGAAGCGTCTAGTAATTCAAAAAGAGTGTTCTATATTTAAACCGGTACTTTGCAAATTATTGTGAAGCGCATGGAAGAGAGTATATCCAATTCAATTGTATAACAGAGTTCCATCCAGCTCCATTCACTTTTGGAACTCGGGAAGAAAGATTACTTAAATGCTTCTGTGGGTTCTGTAATTAGTCAGTCTTGTCTACACAGTTCCTACGGTTCCGATACTTTGGAGACGGCAGTACATTTGGGGATCTGTCACTTCATAGTGGTTCTCGAAACTTAGTACGTAGGGCTTCGTGGGATATCCCTTCAAGCCGTTCTGTCAGTTCAGGTTTTAGAGCATATCGGAGATGATCTCCAGCGAGTGATAGAACTTATAACCATTCGTGCTGCTCGCCGCTGTGGAAGTTCAGTATTTCCTGATAGTGCTATCTGATATTGGTCACACGTACTTCTGCAATTTTGTAAGAAGGTGACGGCACGACGTTGAGATCTCAAATTGCATCAAACTTTGTACACAGTTAGTGGGCCGTTAAAACAAAATAACGTGCAAGTAGATGCACTATCTGCCAATTCCGAGAAAATCGCAAGAGAAGTTATACGTGTCTTATTATGTAACTGATGTATCTGTGCGTTGACGTCTGTCGTAAGAAGTCTTTGTGGTCAAGCGATTACTATTAACGTTTTGCTAGAAGATCGTGGACGAGTCGATCGTTCGAATCCAGCCAATACTTATCATTTATTTTATTTTATTTTTTTTCATTACTGGTCACATTATTTGATTTATACGACATTTGAGAGGCAATATAATGAAAAGCAACACCGCGTACATTTCCATGAAGTGTTATGTGACTCTTTACTATTTGTAAATAAATTTTGAAGGAGGAGGGACAGGCAAACACCGCGTACATTTCCATGAAGTGTTATGTGACTCTTTACTATTTGTAAATAAATTTTGAAGGACGAGGGACAGGCTTGGGAAGCCCAAGTCAAACCTCGATAAATAATAATGCGAACGACGTTATTCGCGGTAAGAAATATAGCAAGTCACAAAGTGCCAGACCACAAGGGTGATGTACAATTACTCGTTGAATGTGTTCTCGACATAAAACGTTGCAGGATGGTATTTGTCACACAGACACGGGGAACATAAATTGAAACTTCATGCAAATACATATGGTATTTTTTTCATTATATTGCCTCTCATATGTGATATAATTCAAATAATACGACCAGTGATGAAAAAAAAATTGCTACGTTTGATCGGGAGTCAAACCGTCTCTTGATACGCCTAAGCGATCCCAATGTCGTGGCCTCCACTTCCAAGATAGATCGCATGAGTCTTTTTCAAGCAATCTCCATTCGAGACTGAGTGAATTTCCCCAGTGCTCTTCCACCAACTTTACCAACGAATGATCTTGTATAATCATTGCGTACAATACCCTCACAAACTTTTACATCCAGGTGTACGACCGTAGCAGTCCCGCGGTTCCGGACTGCAGCTCCAGAACCGCTAGACCACCGCGACCGGCTGTATGAGTTGACTGATTCCAATTGTGACTCACTGATATTATAGTCATAGGAAATTAATTTATACGTTTTGTGCAAGACACAGTTTTAAATTTCTGAACTTTTCGAAGAACTTACTATCAAGACCCGACTGGATATTTCTACCAATTTGGATATAGTATTTGATCTTGGATAACTGCATCATACACAAAAAGACTGATGTTACTACCAATATTGTCCAGTAGGTTATTAATATACAATACAAACAGTAAGGACCGCAGTGCACTCCACTGTGGTTCGCTGCTCCTGCATCTGTCGAAGTCTTTCAGTCCAAGATAAAACGCTACGTGCACAGACCAGTTCGAATTTCGTTTGATACTCAGTACGGTCTCAGTTTCGTGAACGAGCGTCGATGTGATACTTAGTCAAATGCTTTTCGGAAGTCAAGATATATACAGGGTGAAAAGTATTTAAACCGACAAACTCTGGGACGTTGTAGGGGACATCAAAACAAATATTTTTCCCTGATGTCATTTTTTCCAATGAGGAGTATTTAAACCGGTAGAGGAAGATTTCTCTGGTGGCAAATTAATTAAACCAACAACACTTTTCCATTTTTTTTATGACCAAGAGACAACACACTAACACAACCCAATTTCAATTAAAGTAGATTTTCAAAAATGTCTCCATCGAGACGTAAACAAAGGTTACATCGTCGGATCATGTTCTGTCTGACACGGGCAAAAACCCCAGGAGTATCCTGAACTGTTCCTGCTGCTGCTACTATCCGGGCAACCAGATCCTCTTCTGATGCAACAGGGGTTGTGTAAGCAAGGTTTGAGCATCTCTCCCCACACAAAAAAGTCCAGATGGGACATATCTGGGGATCGAGTAGGCCACGGTACAGGACCACCTCTGCAAATCCACGTTTCTGGGAACCATTGGTCCAGGAATCGACGCACACGACGATTGAAATGTGCCGGCGCCCCGTCATGTTGGAACCACATGTGTTGTCTTGTATGGAGCGAGACGTCTTCCAGCAACTCTGGCAATGCTCTGGAGAGAAAATTGTAATAGTGCCTGCCATTTAATGGCATAGGTAGGAGATACGGCCCAATCAAACAGTCCCCAACAACATCGACCGACACATTGACGAAGAACCGCACTTGATGAGCGCTAGTGATTGTGGCATGTGGGTTACCCTCACTCCAAACACGCGAACTGTGCATGATGAAGAGTCCATCACGCCCGAAAGTTGCTTCATCGGTAAACAACACAGAGGATGGAAATGTAGGATGCATTTCACACTGTTCCAGGTACCACTGCGAAAATTGTGCTCTGGGTGGATAACCAACTGATTCCAGGTTACGGACACGCTGTAAGCAAAATGGACGTAACAATTGTTCTCGAAGGACTGTTCTTACAATCGTCTGATTCGTCCCCATGTTACGTGCAATTGCACGAGTGCTGATTGAAGGATCCCGCTCCACATGCTGCAAGACAGCTTCCTCAAATTGCAGCGTTCTTACCGTGCGACGCCGTCCCCGTCCAGGTAATCTGCTAAATGACCTGGTCTCACGCAGACATTGGTACACAGCAGAAAAGGTCGTATGACGGCGATTAGGATATTGTTGTTGATAAACCCGCTGTGCAGCTCGTCCGTTGTGGTGCGCTACGTAGTACGCACCAACCATACCAGTGTACTCACTCCAGGTGTATCGCTCCATTAGTAAACAGAGACAATGCAGCACTTACACTGGTGGACAGCAGTTGCCTACAACTGAAGAGCGTAATACGGCCTCCACCGGTTTAAATAATTCTCATAGGAAAAAATGATACACTCCTGGAAATTGAAATAAGAACACCGTGAATTCATTGTCCCAGGAAGGGGAAACTTTATTGACACATTCCTGGGGTCAGATACATCACATGATCACACTGACAGAACCACAGGCACATAGACACAGGCAACAGAGCATGCACAATGTCGGCACTAGTACAGTGTATATCCAACTTTCGCAGCAATGCAGGCTGCTATTCTCCCATGGAGACGATCGTAGAGATGCTGGATGTAGTCCTGTGGAACGGCTTGCCATGCCATTTCCACCTGGCGCCTCAGTTGGACCAGCGTTCGTGCTGGACGTGCAGACCGCGTGAGACGACGCTTCATCCAGTCCCAAACATGCTCAATGGGGGACAGATCCGGAGATCTTGCTGGCCAGGGTAGTTGACTTACACCTTCTAGAGCACGTTGGGTGGCACGGGATACATGCGGACGTGCATTGTCCTGTTGGAACAGCAAGTTCCCTTGCCGGTCTAGGAATGGTAGAACGATGGGTTCGATGACGGTTTGGATGTACCGTGCACTATTCAGTGTTCCCTCGACAATCACCAGTGGTGTACGGCCAGTGTAGGAGATCGCTCCCCACACCATGATGCCGGGTGTTGGCCCTGTGTGCCTCGGTCGTATGCAGTCCTGATTGTGGCGCTCACCTGCACGGCGCCAAACACGCATACGACCATCATTGGCACCAAGGCAGAAGCGACTCTCATCGCTGAAGACGACACGTCTCCATTCGTCCCTCCATTCACGCCTGTCGCGACACCACTGGAGGCGGGCTGCACGATGTTGGGGCGTGAGCGGAAGACGGCCTAACGGTGTGCGGGACCGTAGCCCAGCTTCATGGCGACGGTTGCGAATGGTCCTCGCCGATACCCCAGGAGCAACAGTGTCCCTAATTTGCTGGGAAGTGGCGGTGCGGTCCCCTACGGCACTGCGTAGGATCCTACGGTCTTGGCGTGCATCCGTGCGTCGCTGCGGTCCGGTCCCAGGTCGACGGGCACGTGCACCTTCCGCCGACCACTGGCGACAACATCGATGTACTGTGGAGACCTCATGCCCCACGTGTTGAGCAATTCGACGGTACGTCCACCCGGCCTCCCGCATGCCCACTATACGCCCTCGCTCAAAGTCCGTCAACTGCACATACGGTTCACGTCCACGCTGTCGCGGCATGCTACCAGTGTTAAAGACTGCGATGGAGCTCCGTATGCCACGGCAAACTGGCTGACACTGACGGCGGCGGTGCACAAACGCTGCGCAGCTAGCGCCATTCGACGGCCAACACCGTGGTTCTTGGTGTGTCCGCTGTGCCGTGCGTGTGATCATTGCTTGTACAGCCCTCTCGCAGTGTCCGGAGCAAGTATGGTGGGTCTGACACACCGGTGTCAATGTGTTCTTTTTTCAATTTCCAGGAGTGTATTAGGGAAAAATATTTGTTTTGACCTCCCCCACAACCTCCCAGAGTTTGTCGGTTTAAATACTTGTCACCCTGTATACTATGTAAACGGAAAGTGGAGGAGTGAGAAGGAAAGGGATGGGAAGGAACTGAAGATATCAGCTGCATCGGGACTTTATGCGGAATCAACGGTAACGAGTGAAAATGTGTACTGCGGCGAGACTCGAACCCGGGATTTCGCAAATGCACGGTACGGACCATCTCGACAGACTCCCTCGTCAACTCACATTCCCACCTAGTGCCACCTGTCCCCAGTATCCATCCATGTCCTCCACGCTCTTTAATTTTAGATTCCCGCTGGACATCGGACGGTATTATGCTTCGCACTGAAGGTTGTCGATTCGTGGCCCATCGAAGGTAATCAATTGTATGAGTGCATTCACATAACATGACATACATCATCTACATGATCACGTTGGCCCATGGATTTCAGAGCAATACTGTTCGAAGAAGAATCCTAAAAGTGTGCTGAAATGGGGGGGAATCAGCAGTAGCGGGGCTATCATGGCAGTCTGCGTCGTCATTTCAAACCTTTCGGCTGTTTACTTGTTTACACTGCCGTCTAACAGGAAATGTGTTGTGCGTCGTTTGACTTCTGTCATGCGAAAATTCACTTCCGCACGTTTCTTGCGTTTCGTCATTCTCCCTATGCCATCTGCTCTGATTCTTTGAGCGCCATTCAGAGTCTCCGTGACCCATATTCGCACCACCCTCTCTCGTGCAACGGATTCAACGGTCCCTTCAGTCGCTAGCTGATACCGGCGCTCGTGTCTTTGTTTTGTGGATTCCTGGCCTCGTTGGTGTGCCTGGGAACGAAGCTGCTGATGCTGCGGCCAAGGCTGCTGTCCTCCTGCCTCGGACAGCTTCCTTTTGTGTCCCATCAGCTGATGTTAGTGGGGTTCTTTGTCGGCGCGTTTCATCATTGTGCCATGAGGCTCGGTCCTCTCTCCGTGAGAATATGCTTCGGGCCACCAAACCGATCCCGACAGCTCGGACGACCTCCTCACGCCCTTCTCGGCGAGAGGAGCTCATTTTGGCCAGGTCGCGGATTGGGCACTGCCGATTTAGCAACCGCTACCTGTTGTCCGGTGACCCCGCTTCGCAGTGTCCCTGTGGTCATCCATTGACGCTGCGCCGTGTTTTATTGTCCTGTCCTCGTTTTATTCACTCTCGTGTTGTCCTGTGTCTGCCGTCTACCTTACAGGAACTTTTAGCTGATGACGCTCGTGCAGCTGCTCGTGTCCTTCGTTTTATTACACTGACGGACTTGTCCAAAAAGATCTAACTCGTTTATTTTGTTTCTCTCAGTCTTTGTAAGTACTTTCTGATGTTTCCCCCCTGCGTTTTTCTACGCTATTACTGCACAAACGTTTGTGACTGGGCGCTAATGACGTTAGTAGTTGAGCACTCTTAAAAAAAAAAAAAAACCCTACGTAATCAGTAATGTCCCATTATTAGGACACGTGTCCGGAAATGCTTGATTCTGAATTATGCTCCTCAGAACAGTGATATTCACCGCAACATTTTTCTCACTCCAGACCACAACTGCGAAACCAAGCATTTCTGAACACATTTTGTAATGAATGTCTTACTGTCTACATATGGGGAATAAACACCTGAAATTGTGCCACCTGTCTTGGAAAAGCCTTCATGTCTTCCGAAAAGACCATGAAGAAGGGTAAAAAAGCCTAAGTTAGAGGTCATACAGATATTTGCAAACAGTTGCTCGTCCCACGCAACATTCGCAATTACAACGGGAAAAGGGGGTGGTGAGTGTCTGCGGTACAGAAGTTACCTCCACGATACACCATAAGCTGGCTTGTGGAGTATAGGTGCAGATGTATACACTACTGGCCATTAAAATTGCTACACCAAGAAGAAATGCAGATGGTAAACGGGTATTCATTGGACAAGTATATTATACTAGAAATGACATGTGATTACATTTTCACGCAATTTGGGTGCATAGGTCCTGAGAAATCAGAACCCAGAACAACCACCTCTGGCCGTAATAACAGCCTTGATACGCCTGGGCATTGTCAAACAGAGCTTGGATGGCGTGTACAGGTACAGCTGCTCATGCAGCTTCAACACAATACCACACTTCTTCAAGAGTAGTGACTGGCGTATTGTGACGAGCCAGTTGCTCGGCCACCATTGACCATACGTTTTCAATTGGTGAGAGATCTGGAGAATGTGCTGGCCAGGGCAGCAGTCGAACATTTTCTGTGTCCAGAAAAGCCCCGTACAGGACCTGCAACATGCGGTCGTGCATTATCCTGCTGAAATGTATGGTTTCCCAGGGATCGAATGAAGGGTAGAGCCACGGGTCGTAATACATCTGAAATGTAACGTCCACTGTTCGAAGTGCCGTCAATGCGAACAAGAGGTGACCGAGACGTGTAGCCAATGGCACCCCATACCATCACGCCGGTTGACATACCAGTATGGCAATGACGAATACACGCTTCCAATGTGCGTCCACTGCGATGTCGCCAAACACGGATGCGACCATCATGATGCTGTGAACAGAAGCTGGATTCATCCGAAAAAATCACGTTTTGCCATTCGTGCACCCAGGTTCGCCGTTGAGTACACCAACGCAGGCGCTCCTGTCTGTGGTGCAGCGTCGAGGGTAACCGCAGCCATGGTCTCCGAGCTGATAGTCCATGCTGCTGCAAACGTCGTCGAACTATTCGTGCAGATGGTTGTTGTCTTGCAAACGTCCCCATCTGTTGACTCAGGGATCGAGACGTGGCTGCACGATCAATTACAGTCACGCGGATAAGATGTCTGTCATCTCGACTGTTAGTGATACGAGGCCGTTGGGATCCAGCACGGCGTTCCGTATTACCCTCCTGATCCCACCGATTCCATATTCTGCTAACAGTCATTGGATCTCGACCAACGCGAGCAACAATGTCGCAATACGATAAACCGCAATCGCGATAGGCTACAATCCGACATTCATCGAAGTCGGAAACGTGATGGTACGCATTTCTCCTCCTTACACGAGGCATCACAACAACGTTCCACCAGGCAACACCGGTCAACTGCTGTTTGTATATGAGAAATCGGTTTGGAAACTTTCCTCATGTCAGCATGTTGTAGGTGTTGCCACCGGCGCCAACCCTGTGCGAATGCTCTGAAAAGCTAATCATTTGCATATCACAACATCTTCTTCCTGTAGGTTAAATTTAATTTTAATGGCCACTAGTGTAGTCTGAGTCCCCCTCCAGCCACCCAGTGCCACCCCTCCCTGCCCCATCTCCGTCCTTTCACCCAAAATTCCAAATGAATTTCGTAGATTGAATCTTTCTTGATGGAAGTGATGTTATGGTGTGGTGGAAACTGGTTTCTGAACTGATGGCATGAAAGCCATACTGAATCACTCTAGTGAGTGCTGAGGTGTTCTGGTGTGCCGACAGCGACGCCAGTCGGCTAGTGGGCGCCCAGCTGGAGAACCTGCCGTCGATGGTGGTGTCGGTGGTGCGGCGGGTCGGCGTCGCTAGCCTCCATGCAGTGGGTGGCCACAGCGGCCGACTGCACTGAGAGCTCGCCCCCTCCCACCCCCCCTCCGACATCCAGCTGAAGGCCAGTTACCGTGAGCCCAGGGACGACGACAGACAACAGGTGTGTGGTCGCTACACTACCGTATTACTGCCTGCATATTTAGCACAATATGGGACGAGTGAGTTCAGGAAGACACTGTACTACCAGGTAATGGTAGAACAGTGTCACAGCAGTGTGTCAGAAAAATAATGAGACTGCGAATACTGTGTACGAACCAGAAAAGTGGTTGAGTCCCCTCTTCGTACGAGAGTTACGTTGAATCCTCCTCTTGATTCGGTAGTAGTGTGGTGTGCGTACTGCAAGGCTTTCGGTACACACACCATCAGATTATTTGACTTGTCGCTCTATCGAAGTAGGCGAGTATCAGCAATATGTCTCGTGGTCTTATCGTGGCATGTTTATCCTCTGCCGTTAGGTCAGACGATAGAAATGCCACTTGCACGCTTAGAGTAGCAGATTGACGGTGACCAACTTGATTAATTTTCACACACATTTATTAAAATAATAATAAGCATAAAAATTACTTAACTTGGTTCTGTATGCTATTTACGATTGACAATCTGAAGTTCCTTTGGTAATGGTACATTAGTCTTACTCTCACATATCTCTCTGATACTTGACAAAAGTGTCTATACATTTTTCTTCATGGCTATGTACAGGAATATGCTATAGACTGGTACAGATAAAGGTAGAACTCGTACAGACTGGTGCAGACAAATGCAGACTGACTAATCAGAGGTCTGTACACTCGTTACAATACCTCGCGCATTCATGTATCACTGCGTGAGTGTGATCCGCGAGGAGAAAAGGTTCTACGTTAGCAGCAATCTCATTGGCTGCGTTACACATTCTTACTCGGATCGACGAAAGCAGAATTTGGTCCGTCTCTATGGCAGCGCCATCTCGTAGTGCAGAGACGGACGAGCGCTGCGCCTGCGCTGTTGTGCTTAGCGGGGCGCGCTCTAGTGTGTACGCGCTGACTACGCGGAACTATGTACACTACAAGGTGCATTCAAGTTTTAAGGCCTCCGATTTTTTTTCTAATTAACTACTCATCCGAAATCGATGAAACTGGCGTTACTTGTGGACGTAATCGCCCTGCAGACGTACACATTTTTCACAACGCTGACGCCATGATTCCCTAGCAGCGGCGAAGGCTTCTTTAGGAGTCTGTTTTGACCACTGGAAAATCGCTGAGGCAATAGCAGCACAGCTGGTGAATGTGCGGCCACAGAGAGTGTCTTTCATTGTTGGAAAAAGCCAAAAGTCACTAGGCGCCAGGTCAGGTGAGTAGGGAGCATGAGGAAACACTTCAAAGTTGTTATCACGAAGAAACTGTTGCGTAACGTTAGCTCGATGTGCGAGTGCGTTGTCTTGGTGAAACAGTACACGTGCAGCCCTTCCTGGACGTTTTTGCTGCAGTGCAGGAAGGAATTTGTTCTTCAAAACATTTTCGTAGGATGCACCTGTTACCGTAGTGCCCTTTGGAACGCAATGAGTAAGGATTGCGACCTGGCTGTCCCAGAACATGGACACCATCATTTTTTCAGCACTGGCGGTTACCCGAAATTTTTTTGGTGGCGGTGAATCTGTGTGCTTCCATTGAACTGACTGGCGCTTTGTTTCTGGATTGAAAAATGGCATCCACATCTCATCCATTGTCACAACCGACAAAAAGAAAGTCCCATTCATGCTGTCGTTGTGCGTCAAAATTGCTTGGCAACATGCCACACGGGCAGCCATGTGGTCGTCCGTCAGCATTCGTGGCACCCACCTGGATGACACTTTTCGCATTTGCAGGTCGTCATGCAGGATTGTGTGCACAGAACACACAGAAATGCCAATTCTGGAGGCGATCTGTTCAACAGTCATTCGGCGATCCCCCAAAACAATTCTCTCCACTTTCTCGATCATCTCGTCAGACCGGCTTGTGCGAGCCCAAGGCTGTTTCGGTTTGTTGTCGCATGATGTTCTGCCTTCATTAAACTGTTGCACCCACGAACGCACTTTTGACACATCCATAACTCCCATCACCACATGTCTCCTTCAACTGTCGATGAATTTCAATTGGTTTCACACCACGCAAATTCAGAAAACGAATGATTGTACGCTGTTCAAGTAAGGAAAACGTCGCCATTTTAAGTGTTTAAAACAGTTCTCATTCTCGCCGCTGGCGGTGAAATTCCATCTGCCATACGGAGCTGCAATCTCTGGGATGTATTGACAATGAACGCCGTTGCAGGTTGAGTAGGGCATCATGGATATTCTGGACGACCGTATCCGCTGGGTACAAGTGTTGCATGGTCTGAAGGGCACTCAGGGAGAAAGAACAGATGAGAAACTTAAGACTGGGAACACATCTCATCCGCTCCAATGCCCGCAAGATCGCAAACAATTCAGCATCAAAGATGGTAAACGTGGCGGGAAGCCATAACTTGACGACTCGATCAGGGAAAACAACAGCACAACCAACAGAGTCCCCCTGTTTAGAGCCATCCGTAAATACAGGTACATGGTCGGGATGCTGGTTTAAAATATCGTAAAATAAGGAGGTAAAAACAAACGCAGGAGTGCAGCTCCTCCGGTACTCTGACAAGTCAAAAAGGACGCTGGGCCTCTGGAGCAACCAGGGAGGCAGACGGGTAAAACCCTGGAGTTGGGGTGCCACACGCTCCACACCAAGGGACTCAAGCAAATGCTTGGCACGAATCCCAAATGGTCTCGTTGCCCTGGGACGACTGGAAAAGAGACGTTCCATAGGCAGTCGGGCAACAGTAGGGTACGGAGGGGAGGTAGGACAGGCAAGGAATTGACACCTGTCGCACCGTGAGGAGTTTCCGCCGGATAGCGAGCGGCGGTTCCCCTGCCTCAGCACACAGGCTGGGGATGGGACTGGTACGGAAGGCTCCAGTGACCAGCCTGATACACTCATGGTGTACTGCGTCAAGAATCTTGGAAATGACGGGAATATTTGGAACCCCCAAGGAACAACTGCGACTCATGTGTTAGGAAGTCTCATTTGCTGTGGCATATGTCTTTAAAAAGCGACTTTAGGTCAGTAGGAAACGTCGCAATTGCCACAGAAGGCTCATTCGGTGAGGGTAGGAGGGCTGTAAGAGGAGGAGGAGGCCCACATTTCTCCAACTAGTGGAGAAATGTTGAGCTAGTTTCTACACTTAGAAAGCAAAAGAGAGCTATTACATTCTAATGTCACAGCCGACGAGAAAGTTAGTAGCTCACGATGGCTCTGCGTTGCATATACCACTTGTTAAATATTTCTGAAACATAAATAGTACTACGACGACCACCTTGTATCAGTCAAACATTACGACAACTGTTGGAATGATCAAGATCCTTGGAAATGACGGAAAAATTTGGAACCCACAAGGATCACCTGCGAATCATGTGTTAGGAAGTATCCTTTGCTGTGGAATATGTCTTTAAAAAGCGAGTTAAGGTCGGTAGGAAACGTCGCAATTGCCGCAGAAGGCTCATTCGGTGAGGGAAGGAGGGCTGTAAGGGGAGGAGGAGGCCCACATTTCTCCAACTAGTGGAGAAATGTTAACCTAGGTTCTGTACTAAGAAGGATAAGGAGAGCTATTACATTCTAATGTCACAGCCGACGAGAAATTTTGTGACTCACGATGACTCTGCGTTGCATATACCACTTGCTAAATATTTCTGAAGCATAAATAGTACTACGACGATCACCGTGTATCAGTCACACATTGCGGCAAATGTTGGAATCATCAAGATCCTTGGAAATGACAGGAAAATTTGGATCCCAGCAGAATCACCTGCGAATCATGTGTTAGGAAGTATCATTTGCTGTGGCATATGTCTTTAATAAAATGCGAGTTTAGGTCGGCAGGAAACGTCGCAGTTGCCGCAGAAGGCTCATTTGGTGAGGGAAGGAGCGCTGCAAGGGTAGGAGGAGGCTCACATTTATCCAACTAGTGGAGAAATGTTAACCTAGTTACTACACTTAGAAAGCTACAGAGCGCTATTACATTCTAAAGTCACAGTCGACGAGAAATTTTGTGGCTCACGATGGCTCTGCGTTGCATATACCACTTGGTAAATTTTTCTGAAACATAAATAGTACTTCGACGACCAACTTGTATCAGTCAAACATTGCAACAACTGTTGGAATCATCAAGATCGTTGGAAATGACAGGAAAAATTGGGACCCACAAGGACAACCTGCGAATAATGTGTTAGGAAGTATCATTTGCAGCGGCAAATGTGCTTTAAAAGCGAGTTTAGGATGGTAGCAAAGGTCGCAATTCCCGCAGGAGGCTCATTCGGTGAGGGAAGGAGGGCTGTAAGGGGAGGAGGAGGCCCACATTTCTCCAACTAGTGGAGAAATGTTAACCTAGTTTCCACACTTAGAAAGGTAAAGAGAGCTATTACATTTAATGTCACAGCCGACGAGAAATTTTGTGGCTCACGATGTCTCTGCGTTGCATATAGCACTTGTTAAATATTTCTGAAACATAAATAGTACTACGACGACCACCTTGTATCAGTCACACATTGCGAAAACTGTTGGAATCATCAAGATCCTTGGAAATGAAAGGAAAAGTTGGAACCCACCAGGATCACCTGCGAATCATGTGTTAGGAAGTATCATTTGCGGTGGCAAATGTGCTTTAAAAGCGAGTTTAGGTCGGTAGCAAACGTCGCAATTGCCGGTGAAGGCTCATTCGGTGAGGGAAGGAGGGCTGTAAGGGGATGAGGAGGCCCACATTTCTCCAACTAGTGGCAAAATATTAACCTAGGTTCTACACTAAGGAGGCTAAGGAGAGCTATTACATTCTAATGTCACAGCCGATGACAAATTTTGTGACTCACGATGGCTCTGCGTTGCATATACCACTTGTTAAATATTTCTGAAACATAAATAGTACTACGACGACAACCTTGTATCAGTCACTCGTTGCGGCAACTGTTGGAATCATCAAGATGCTTGGAAATGATAGGAAAATTTGGAACCCACAAGGATCACTTGGGAATCATGTGTTAGGAAGTATCATTTGCGGTGGCAAATGTGCTTTAAAAGCGAGTTTAGGTCGGTAGCAAACGTCGCAATTGCCGCAGAAGTCTCATTCGGTGAGGGAAGGTGGGCTGTAAGGGTAGGAGGAGGCACACATTTCTCCAACTAGTGGAGAAATGTTAACCTAGGTTCTACACTTAGAAGGCTAAAGAGAGTTATTACATTCTAATGTAACAGCCGAGGAGAAATTTTGTGGCTCACGATGGCTCTGCGTTGCATATACCACTTGTTAAATATTTCTGAAACATAAATAGTACTACGACGACAACCTTGTATCAGTCACACATTGCGGCAACAGTTTGAATCATCAAGATTCTTGGAAATGACAGGAAAATTTGGAACCCACAAGGAACAACTGCGACTCATGTGTTAGGAAGTATCATTTGCAGTAGCAAATGTGTTTAAAAGCGAGTTTAGGTCGGTAGGAACCGTCGCAATTGCCGCAGAATCCTCATTCGGTGAGGGAAGGAGGGCTGTAAGGGGAGGAGGAGGCCCACATTTCTCCAACTAGTGGAGAAATGTTAATCTAAGTTCTATACTTAGAAGGCTAAAGAGAGCGATTACATTCTAATGTCACAGCCGGCGAGAAATTTTGTGGCTCACGATGGCTCTGCGTTGCATATACCACTTGTTAAATATTTCTGAAACATAAACAGTACTACGACGACCACCTTGTATCAGTCAAACATTGCGACAACTGTTGGAATCATCACGATCCTTGGAAATGACAGGAAAATTTGGAACCCACAAGGAACAACTGCGACTCATGTGTTAGGAAGTATCATTTGCAGTAGCAAATGTGTTTAAAAGCGAGTTTAGGTCGGTAGGAACCGTCGCAATTGCCGCAGAAGCCTCATTCGGTGAGGGAAGCAGGGCTGTAAGGGGAGGAGGAGGCCCACATTTCTCCAACTTGTGGAGAAATGTTAACCTAGGTTCTATACTTAGAAGGCTAAAGAGAGCGATTACATTCTAATGTCACAGCCGGCGAGAAATTTTGTGGCTCACGGTGGCTCTGCGTTGCATATACCACTTGTTAAATATTTCTGAAACATAAATAGTACTACGACGACCACCTTGTATCAGTCAAACATTGCGACAACTGTTGGAATCATCACGATCCTTGGAAATGACAGGAAAATTTGGAACCCACAAGGAACAACTGCGACTCATGTGTTAGGAAGTATCATTTGCAGTAGCAAATGTGTTTAAAAAGCGAGTTTAGGTCGGTAGGAACCGTCGCAATTGCCGCAGAAGGCTCATTCGGTGAGGGAAGGAGGGCTGTAAGGGGAGGAGGAGGCCCACATTTCTCCAACTAGTGGAGAAATGTTAACCTAGGTTCTATACTTAGAAGGCTAAAGAGAGCGATTACATTCTAATGTCACAGCCGGCGAGAAATTTTGTGGCTCACGATGGCTCTGCGTTGCATATGCCACTTGTTAAATTTTTCTGAAACATAAATAGTATTACGACGACCACCTTGTATCAGTCAAACATTGCGACAACTGTTGGAAGCATCACGATCCTTGGAAATGACAGGAAAATTTGGAACCCACAAGGAACAACTGCGACTCATGTGTTAGGAAGTATCATTTGCAGTAGCAAATGTGTTTAAAAAGCGAGTTTAGGTCGGTAGGAACCGTCGCAATTGCCGCAGAAGGCTCATTCGGTGAGGGAAGGAGGGCTGTAAGGGGAGGAGGAGGCCCACATTTCTCCAACTAGTGGAGAAATGTTAACCTAGGTTCTATACTTAGAAGGCTAAAGAGAGCGATTACATTCTAATGTCACAGCCGGCGAGAAATTTTGTGGCTCACGGTGGCTCTGCGTTGCATATACCACTTGTTAAATATTTCTGAAACATAAATAGTACTACGACGACCACCTTGTATCAGTCAAACATTGCGACAACTGTTAGAATCATCACGATCCTTGGAAATGACAGGAAAATTTGGAACCCACAAGGAACAACTGCGACTCATGTGTTAGGAAGTATCATTTGCAGTAGCAAATGTGTTTAAAAAGCGAGTTTAGGTCGGTAGGAACCGTCGCAATTGCCGCAGAAGGCTCATTCGGTGAGGGAAGGAGGGCTGTAAGGGGAGGAGGAGGCCCACATTTCTCCAACTAGTGGAGAAATGTTAACCTAGGTTCTATACTTAGAAGGCTAAAGAGAGCGATTACATTCTAATGTCACAGCCGGCGAGAAATTTTGTGGCTCACGATGGCTCTGCGTTGCATATACCACTTGTTAAATATTTCTGAAACATAAATAGTACTACGACGTCCACCTTGTATCAGTCAAACATTGCGACAACTGTTGGAATCATCACGATCCTTGGAAATGACAGGAAAATTTGGAACCCACAAGGAACAACTGCGACTCATGTGTTAGTAAGTATCATTTGCAGTAGCAAATGTGTTTAAAAAGCGAGTTTAGGTCGGTAGGAACCGTCGCAATTGCCGCAGAAGGCTCATTCGGTGAGGGAAGGAGGGCTGTAAGGGGAGGAGGAGGCCCACATTTCTCCAACTAGTGGAGAAATGTTAACCTAGGTTCTATACTTAGAAGGCTAAAGAGAGCGATTACATTCTAATGTCACAGCCGGCGAGAAATTTTGTGGCTCACGGTGGCTCTGCGTTGCATATACCACTTGTTAAATATTTCTGAAACATAAATAGTACTACGACGTCCACCTTGTATCAGTCAAACATTGCGACAACTGTTGGAATCATCACGATCCTTGGAAATGACAGGAAAATTTGGAACCCACAAGGAACAACTGCGACTCTTGTGTTAGGAAGTATCATTTGCAGTAGCAAATGTGTTTAAAAAGCGAGTTTAGGTCGGTAGGAACCGTCGCAATTGCCGCAGAAGGCTCATTCGGTGAGGGACGGAGGGCTGTAAGGGGAGGAGGAGGCCCACATTTCTCCAACTAGTGGAGAAATGTTAACCTAGGTTCTATACTTAGAAGGCTAAAGAGAGCGATTACATTCTAATGTCACAGCCGGCGAGAAATTTTGTGGCTCACGATTGCTCTGCGTTGCATATACCACTTGTTAAATATTTGTGAAACATAAATAGTACTACGACGACCACCTTGTATCAGTCAAACATTGCGACAACTGTTGGAATCATCACGATCCTTGGAAATGACAGGAAAATTTGGAACCCACAAGGAACAACTGCGACTCATGTGTTAGGAAGTATCATTTGCAGTAGCAAATGTGTTTAAAAAGCGAGTTTAGGTCGGTAGGAACCGCCGCAATTGCCGCAGAAGGCTCATTCGGTGAGGGAAGGAGGGCTGTAAGGGGAGGAGGAGGCCCACATTTCTCCAACTAGTGGAGAAATGTTAACCTAGGTTCTATACTTAGAAGGCTAAAGAGAGCGATTACATTCTAATGTCACAGCCGACGAGAAAGATAGTGGCTCACGGTGGCTCTGCGTTGCATATACCACTTGTTAAATATTTCTGAAACATAAATAGTACTACGACGACCACCTTGTATCAGTCAAACATCACGACAACTGTTGGAATGATCAAAATCCTTGGAAGTGACGGAAAAATTTGGAACCCACAAGGATCACCTGCGAATCATGTGTTAGGAAGTATCCTTTGCTGTGGAATATGTCTTTAAAAAGCGAGTTAAGGTCGGTAGGAAACGTCGCAATTGCCGCAGAAGGCTCATTCGGTGAGGGAAGGAGGGCTGTAAGGGGAGGAGGAGGCACACATTTCTCCAACTAGTGGAGAAATGTTAACTAGGTTCTATACTTAGAAGGCTAAAGAGAGTTATTACATTCTAATGTAAAACCGAGGAGAAATTTTGTGGCTCACGATGGCTCTGCGTTGCATATACCACTTGTTAAATATTTCTGAAACATAAATAGTACTACGACGACCACCTTGTATCAGTCAAACATTGCGACAACTGTTGGAATCATCACGATCCTTGGAAATGACAGGAAAATTTGGAACCCACAAGGAACAACTGCGACTCATGTGTTAGGAAGTATCATTTGCAGTAGCAAATGTGTTTAAAAAGCGAGTTTAGGTCGGTAGGAACCGTCGCAATTGCCGCAGAAGGCTCATTCGGTGAGGGAAGGAGGGCTGTAAGGGGAGGAGGAGGCCCACATTTCTCCAACTAGTGGAGAAATGTTAACCTAAGTTCTATACTTAGAAGGCTAAAGAGAGCGATTACATTCTAATGTCACAGCCGGCGAGAAATTTTGTGGCTCACGATGGCTCTGCGTTGCATATACCACTTGTTAAATATTTCTGAAACATAAATAGTACTACGACGACCACCTTGTATCAGTCAAACATTGCGACAACTGTTGGAATCATCACGATCCTTGGAAATGACAGGAAAATTTGGAACCCACAAGGAACAACTGCGACTCATGTGTTAGGAAGTATCATTTGCAGTAGCAAATGTGTTTAAAAGCGAGTTTAGGTCGGTAGGAACCGTCGCAATTGCCGCAGAAGCCTCATTCGGTGAGGGAAGGGGGGCCGTAAGGGGAGGAGGAGGCCCACATTTCTCCAACTAGTGGAGAAATGTTAACCTAGGTTCTATACTTAGAAGGCTAAAGAGAGCGATTACATTCTAATGTCACAGCCGGCGAGAAATTTTGTGGCTCACGGTGGCTCTGCGTTGCATATACCACTTGTTAAATATTTCTGAAACATAAATAGTACTACGACGACCACCTTGTATCAGTCAAACATTGCGACAACTGTTGGAATCATCACGATCCTTGGTAATGACAGGAAAATTTGGAACCCACAAGGAACAACTGCGACTCATGTGTTAGGAAGTATCATTTGCAGTAGCAAATGTGTTTAAAAAGCGAGTTTAGGTCGGTAGGAACCGCCGCAATTGCCGCAGAAGGCTCATTCGGTGAGGGAAGGAGGGCTGTAAGGGGAGGAGGAGGCCCACATTTCTCCAACTAGTGGAGAAATGTTAACCTAGGTTCTATACTTAGAAGGCTAAAGAGAGCGATTACATTCTAATGTCACAGCCGACGAGAAAGATAGTGGCTCACGGTGGCTCTGCGTTGCATATACCACTTGTTAAATATTTCTGAAACATAAATAGTACTACGACGACCACCTTGTATCAGTCAAACATCACGACAACTGTTGGAATGATCAAAATCCTTGGAAGTGACGGAAAAATTTGGAACCCACAAGGATCACCTGCGAATCATGTGTTAGGAAGTATCCTTTGCTGTGGAATATGTCTTTAAAAAGCGAGTTAAGGTCGGTAGGAAACGTCGCAATTGCCGCAGAAGGCTCATTCGGTGAGGGAAGGAGGGCTGTAAGGGGAGGAGGAGGCACACATTTCTCCAACTAGTGGAGAAATGTTAACTAGGTTCTATACTTAGAAGGCTAAAGAGAGTTATTACATTCTAATGTAAAACCGAGGAGAAATTTTGTGGCTCACGATGGCTCTGCGTTGCATATACCACTTGTTAAATATTTCTGAAACATAAATAGTACTACGACGACCACCTTGTATCAGTCAAACATTGCGACAACTGTTGGAATCATCACGATCCTTGGAAATGACAGGAAAATTTGGAACCCACAAGGAACAACTGCGACTCATGTGTTAGGAAGTATCATTTGCAGTAGCAAATGTGTTTAAAAAGCGAGTTTAGGTCGGTAGGAACCGTCGCAATTGCCGAAGAAGGCTCATTCGGTGAGGGAAGGAGGGCTGTAAGGGGAGGAGGAGGCCCACATTTCTCCAACTAGTGGAGAAATGTTAACCTATGCTCTATACTTAGAAGGCTAAAGAGAGCGATTACATTCTAATGTCACAGCCGGCGAGAAATTTTGTGGCTCACGATGGCTCTGCGTTGCATATACCACTTGTTAAATATTTCTGAAACATAAATAGTACTACGACGACCACCTTGTATCAGTCAAACATTGCGACAACTGTTGGAATCATCACGATCCTTGGAAATGACAGGAAAATTTGGAACCCACAAGGAACAACTGCGACTCATGTGTTAGGAAGTATCATTTGCAGTAGCAAATGTGTTTAAAAGCGAGTTTAGGTCGGTAGGAACCGTCGCAATTGCCGCAGAAGCCTCATTCGGTGAGGGAAGGACGGCCGTAAGGGGAGGAGGAGGCCCACATTTCTCCAACTAGTGGAGAAATGTTAACCTAGGTTCTATACTTAGAAGGCTAAAGAGAGCGATTACATTCTAATGTCACAGCCGGCGAGAAATTTTGTGGCTCACGGTGGCTCTGCGTTGCATATACCACTTGTTAAATATTTCTGAAACATAAATAGTACTACGACGACCACCTTGTATCAGTCAAACATTGCGACAACTGTTGGAATCATCACGATCCTTGGTAATGACAGGAAAATTTGGAACCCACAAGGAACAACTGCGACTCATGTGTTAGGAAGTATCATTTGCAGTAGCAAATGTGTTTAAAAAGCGAGTTTAGGTCGGTAGGAACCGTCGCAATTGCCGCAGAAGGCTCATTCGGTGAGGGAAGGAGGGCTGTAAGGGTAGGAGGAGGCCCACATTTCTCCAACTAGTGGAGAAATGTTAACCTAGGTTCTATACTTAGAAGGCTAAAGAGAGCGATTACATTCTAATGTCACAGCCGGCGAGAAATTTTGTGGCTCACGATGGCTCTGCGTTGCATATGCCACTTGTTAAATTTTTCTGAAACATAAATAGTATTACGACGACCACCTTGTATCAGTCAAACATTGCGACAACTGTTGGAAGCATCACGATCCTTGGAAATGACAGGAAAATTTGGAACCCACAAGGAACAACTGCGACTCATGTGTTAGGAAGTATCATTTGCAGTAGCAAATATGTTTAAAAAGCGAGTTTAGGTCGGTAGGAACCGTCGCAATTGCCGCAGAAGGCTCATTCGGTGAGGGAAGGAGGGCTGTAAGGGGAGGAGGAGGCCCACATTTCTCCAACTAGTGGAGAAATGTTAACCTAGGTTCTATACTTAGAAGGCTAAAGAGAGCGATTACATTCTAATGTCACAGCCGGCGAGAAATTTTGTGGCTCACGATGGCTCTGCGTTGCATATACCACTTGTCAAATATTTCTGAAACATAAATAGTACTAAGACGACCACCTTGTATCAGTCAAACATTGCGACAACTGTTGGAATCATCACGATCCTTGGAAAGGACACGAAAATTTGGAACCCACAAGGAACAACTGCGACTCATGTGTTAGGAAGTATCATTTGCAGTAGCAAATGTGTTTAAAAAGCGAGTTTAGGTCGGTAGGAACCGTCGCAATTGCCGCAGAAGGCTCATTCGGTGAGGGAAGGAGGGCAGTAAGGGGAGGAGGAGGCCCACATTTCTCCAACTAGTGGAGAAATGTTAAGCTAGGTTCTATACTTAGAAGGCTAAAGAGTGCGATTACATTCTAATGTCACAGCCGGCGAGTAATTTTGTGGCTCACGATGGCTCTGCGTTGCATATACCACTTGTTAAATATTTCTGAAACATAAATAGTACTACGACGACCACCTTGTATCAGTCAAACATTGCGACAACTGTTGGAATCATCACGATCCTTGGAAATGACAGGAAAATTTGGAACCCACAAGGAACAACTGCGACTCATGTGTTAGGAAGTATCATTTGCAGTAGCAAATGTGTTTAAAAAGCGAGTTTAGGTCGGTAGGAACCGTCGCAATTGCCGAAGAAGGCTCATTCGGTGAGGGAAGGAGGGCTGTAAGGGGAGGAGGAGGCCCACATTTCTCCAACTAGTGGAGAAATGTTAACCTATGCTCTATACTTAGAAGGCTAAAGAGAGCGATTACATTCTAATGTCACAGCCGGCGAGAAATTTTGTGGCTCACGATGGCTCTGCGTTGCATATACCACTTGTCAAATATTTCTGAAACATAAATAGTACTACGACGACCACCTTGTATCAGTCAAACATTGCGACAACTGTTGGAATCATCACGATCCTTGGAAATGACAGGAAAATTTGGAACCCACAAGGAACAACTGCGACTCATGTGTTAGGAAGTATTATTTGCAGTAGCAAATGTGTTTAAAAAGCGAGTTTAGGTCGGTAGGAACCGTCGCAATTGCCGCAGAAGGCTCATTCGGTGAGGGAAGGAGGGCTGTAAGGGGAGGAGGAGGCCCACATTTCTCCAACTAGTGGAGAAATGTTAACCTAGGTTCTATACTTAGAAGGCTAAAGACAGCGATTACATTCTAATGTCACAGCCGGCGAGAAATTTTGTGGCTCACGTGGGCTCTGCGTTGCATATACCACTTGTTAAATATTTCTGAAACATAAATAGTACTACGACGACCACCTTGTATCAGTCAAACATTGCGACAACTGTTGGAATCATCACGATCCTTGGAAATGACAGGAAAATTTGGAACCCACAAGGAGCAACTGCGACTCATGTGTTAGGAAGTATCATTTGCAGTAGCAAATGTGTTTAAAAAGCGAGTTTAGGTCGGTAGGAACCGTCGCAATTGCCGCAGAAGGCTCATTCGGTGAGGGAAGGAGGGCTGTAAGGGGAGGAGGAGGCCCACATGTCTCCAACTAGTGGAGAAATGTTAACCTAGGTTCTATACTTAGAAGGCTAAAAAGAGCGATTACATTCTAATGTCACAGCCGGCGAGAAATTTTGTGGCTCACGATGGCTCTGCGTTGCATATACCACTTGTCAAATATTTCTGAAACATAAATAGTACTACGACGACCACCTTGTATCAGTCAAACATTGCGACAACTGTTGGAATCATCACGATCCTTGGAAATGACAGGAAAATTTGGAACCCACAAGGAACAACTGCGGCTCATGTGTTAGGAAGTATCATTTGCAGTAGCAAATGTGTTTAAAAAGCGAGTTTAGGTCGGTAGGAACCGTCGCAATAGCCGCAGAAGTCTCATTCGGTGAGGGAAGGAGGGCTGTAAGGGGAGGAGGAGGCCCACATTTCTCCAACTAGTGGAGAAATGTTAACCTAGGATTTATACTTAGAAGGCTAAAGAGAGCGATTACATTCTAATGTCACAGCCGGCGAGAAATTTTGTGGCTCACAGTGGCTCTGCGTTGCATATACCACTTGTTAAATATTTCTGAAACATAAATAGTACTACGACGAACACCTTGTATCAGTCAAACATTGCGACAAGTGTTGGAATCGTCACGATCCTTGGAAATGACAGGAAAATTTGGAACCCACAAGGAACAACTGCGACTCATGTGTTAGGAAGTATCATTCGCAGTAGCAAATGTGTTTAAAAAGCGAGTTTAGGTCGGTAGGAACCGTCGCAATTGCCGCAGAAGGCTCATTCGGTGAGGGAAGGAGGGCTGTAAGGGGAGGAGGAGGCCCACATTTCTCCAACTAGAGGAGAAATGTTAACCTAGGTTCTATACTTAGAAGGCTAAAGAGAGCGATTACGTTCTAATGTCACAGCCGGCGAGAAATTTTGTGGCTCACGGTGGCTCTGCGTTGCATATACCACTTGTTAAATATTTCTGAAACATAAATAGTACTACGACGACCACCTTGTATCAGTCAAACATTGCGACAACTGTTGGAATCATCACGATCCTTGGAAATGACAGGAAAATTTGGAACCCACAAGGAACAACTGCGACTCATGTGTTAGGAAGTATCATTTGCAGTAGCAAATGTGTTTAAAAAGCGAGTTTAGGTCGGTAGGAACCGTCGCAATTGCCGCAGAAGGCTCATTCGGTGAGGGAAGGAGGGCTGTAAGGGGAGGAGGAGGCCCACATTTCTCCAACTAGTGGAGAAATATTAACCTAGGTTCTATACTTAGAAGGCTAAAGAGAGCGTTTACATTCTAATGTCACAGCCGGCGAGAAATTTTGTGGCTCACGATGGCTCTGCGTTGCATATACCACTTGTTAAATATTTCTGAAACATAAATAGTACTAGGACGACCACCTTGTATCAGTCAAACATTGCGACAACTGTTGGAATCATCACGATCCTTGGAAATGACAGGAAAATTTGGAACACACAAGGAACAACTGCGACTCATGTGTTAGGAAGTATCATTTGCAGTAGCAAATGTGTTTAAAAAGCGAGTTTAGGTCGGAGGGAACCGTCGCAATTGCCGCAGAAGGCTCATTCGGTGAGGGAAGGAGGGCTGTAAGGGGAGGAGGAGGCCCACATTTCTCCAACTAGTGGAGAAATGTTAACCTAGGTTCTATACTTAGAAGGCTAAAGAGAGCGATTACATTCTAATGTCACAGCCGGCGAGAAATTTTGTGGCTCACGGTGGCTCTGCGTTGCATATATCACTTCTCAAATATTTCTGAAACATAAATAGTACTACGACGAACACCTTGTATCAGTCAAACATTGCGACAACTGTTGGAATCATCACGATCCTTGGAAATGACAGGAAAATTTGGAACCCACAAGGAACAACTGCGACTCATGTGTTAGGAAGTATCATTTGCAGTAGCAAATGTGTTTAAAAAGCGAGTTTAGGTCGGTAGGAACCGTCGCAATTGCCGCAGAAGGCTCATTCGGTGAGGGAAGGAGGGCTGTAAGGGGAGGAGGAGGCCCACATTTCTCCAACTAGTGGAGAAATGTTAACCTAGGTTCTATACTTAGAAGGCTAAAGAGAGCGATTACATTCTAATGTCACAGCCGGCGAGAAATTTTGTGGCTCACGGTGGCTCTGCGTTGCATATACCACTTGTTAAATATTTCTGAAACATAAATAGTACTACGACGACCACCTTGTATCAGTCAAACATTGCGACAACTGTTGGAATCATCACGATCCTTGGAAATGACAGGAAAATTTGGAACCCACAAGGAACAACTGCGACTCATGTGTTAGGAAGTATCATTTGCAGTAGCAAATGTGTTTAAAAAGCGAGTTTAGGTCGGTAGGAACCGTCGCAATTGCCGCAGAAGGCTCATTCGGTGAGGGAAGGAGGGCTGTAAGGGGAGGAGGAGGCCCACATTTCTCCAACTAGTGGAGAAATGTTAACCTAGGTTCTATACTTAGAAGGCTAAAGAGAGCGATTACATTCTAATGTCACAGCCGGCGAGAAATTTTGTGGCTCACGGTGGCTCTGCGTTGCATATACCACTTGTTAAATATTTCTGAAACATAAATAGTACTACGACGACCACCTTGTATCAGTCAAACATTGCGACAACTGTTGGAATCATCACGATCCTTGGAAATGACAGGAAAATTTGGAACCCACAAGGAACAACTGCGACTCATGTGTTAGGAAGTATCATTTGCAGTAGCAAATGTGTTTAAAAAGCGAGTTTAGGTCGGTAGGAACCGTCTCAATTGCCGCAGAAGGCTCATTCGGTGAGGGAAGGAGGGCTGTAAGGGGAGGAGGAGGCCCACATTTCTCCAACTAGTGGAGAAATGTTAACCTAGGTTCTATACTTAGAAGGCTAAAGAGAGCGATTACATTCTAATGTCACAGCCGGCGAGAAATTTTGTGGCTCACGGTGGCTCTGCGTTGCATATATCACTTCTCAAATATTTCTGAAACATAAATAGTACTACGACGAACACCTTGTATCAGTCAAACATTGCGACAACTGTTGGAATCATCACGATCCTTGGAAATGACAGGAAGATTTGGAACCCACAAGGAACAACTGCGACTCATGTGTTAGGAAGTATCATTTGCAGTAGCAAATGTGTTTAAAAAGCGAGTTTAGGTCGGTAGGAACCGTCGCAATTGCCGCAGAAGGCTCATTCGGTGAGGGAAGGAGGGCTGTAAGGGGAGGAGGAGGCCCACATTTCTCCAACTAGTGGAGAAATGTTAACCTAGGTTCTATACTTAGAAGGCTAAAGAGAGCGATTACATTCTAATGTCACAGCCGGCGAGAAATTTTGTGGCTCACGGTGGCTCTGCGTTGCATATACCACTTGTTAAATATTTCTGAAACATAAATAGTACTACGACGACCACCTTGTATCAGTCAAACATTGCGACAACTGTTGGAATCATCACGATCCTTGGAAATGACAGGAAAATTTGGAACCCACAAGGAACAACTGCGACTCATGTGTTAGGAAGTATCATTTGCAGTAGCAAATGTGTTTAAAAAGCGAGTTTAGGTCGGTAGGAACCGTCGCAATTGCCGCAGAAGGCTCATTCGGTGAGGGAAGGAGGGCTGTAAGGGGAGGAGGAGGCCCACATTTCTCCAACTAGTGGAGAAATGTTAACCTACGTTCTCTACTTAGAAGGCTAAAGAGAGCGATTACATTCTAATGTCACAGCCGGCGAGAAATTTTGTGGCTCACGATGGCTCTGCGTTGCATATACCACTTGTTAAATATTTCTGAAACATAAATAGTACTACGACGACCACCTTGTATCAGTCAAACATTGCGACAACTGTTGGAATCATCACGATCCTTGGAAATGACAGGAAAATTTGGAACCCACAAGGAACAACTGCGACTAATGTGTTAGGAAGTATCATTTGCAGTAGCAAATGTGTTTAAAAAGCGAGTTTAGGTCGGTAGGAACCGTCTCAATTGCCGCAGAAGGCTCATTCGGTGAGGGAAGGAGGGCTGTAAGGGGAGGAGGAGGCCCACATTTCTCCAACTAGTGGAGAAATGTTAACCTAGGTTCTATACTTAGAAGGCTAAAGAGAGCGATTACATTCTAATGTCACAGCCGGCGAGAAATTTTGTGGCTCACGATGGCTCTGCGTTGCATATACCACTTGTCAAATAATTCTGAAACATAAATAGTACTACGACGACCACCTTGTATCAGTCAAACATTGCGACAACTGTTGGAATCATCACGATCCTTGGAAATGACAGGAAAATTTGCAACCCACGAGGAACAACTGCGACTCATGTGTTAGGAAGTATTGCATATACCACTTGTCAAATAATTCTGAAACATAAATAGTACTACGACGACCACCTTGTATCAGTCAAACATTGCGACAACTGTTGGAATCATCACGATCCTTGGAAATGACAGGAAAAATTGGAACCCACAAGGAACAACTGCGACTCATGTGTTAGGAAGTATCATTTGCAGTAGCAAATGTGTTTAAAAAGCGAGTTTAGGTCGGTAGGAACCGTCGCAATTGCCACAGAAGGCTCATTCGGTGAGGGAAGGAGGGCTGTAAGGGGAGGAGGAGGCCCACATTTCTCCAACTAGTGGAGAAATGTTAACCTAGGTTCTATACTTAGAAGGCTAAAGAGAGCGATTACATTCTAATGTCACAGTCGACGAGAAATTTTGTGGCTCACGGTGGCTCTGCGTTGCATATACCACTTGTTAAATATTTCTGAAACGAACACCTCGTATCAGTCAAACATTGCGACAACTGTTGGAATCATCACGATCCTTGGAAATGACAGGAAAATTTGGAACCCACAAGGAACAACTGCGACTCATGTGTTAGGAAGTATTATTTGCAGTAGCAAATGTGTTTAAAAAGCGAGTTTAGGTCGGTAGGAACCGTCGCAATTGCCGCAGAAGGCTCATTCGCTGAGGGAAGGAGGGCTGTATGGGCAGGAGGAGGCCCACATTTCTCCAACTAGTGGAGAAATGTTAACCTAGGTTCTATACTTAGAAGGCTAAAGAGAGCGATTACATTCTAATGTCACAGCCGGCGAGAAATTTTGTGGCTCACGGTGGCTCTGCGTTGCATATACCACTTGTTAAATATTTCTGAAACATAAATAGTACTACGACGACCACCTTGTATCAGTCAAACATTGCGACAACTGTTGGAATCATCACGATCTTTGGAAATGACAGGAAAATTTGGAACCCACAAGGAACAACTGCGACTCATGTGTTAGGAAGTATCATTTGCAGTAGCAAATGTGTTTAAAAAGGGAGTTTAGGTCGGTAGGAACCGTCGCAATTGCCGCAGAAGGCTCATTCGGTGAGGGAAGGAGGGCTGTAAGGGGAGGAGGAGGCCCACATTTCTCCAACTAGTGGAGAAATGTTAACCTAGGTTCTATACTTAGAAGGCTAAAGAGAGCGATTACATTCTAATGTCACAGCCGGCGAGAAATTTTGTGGCTCACGATGGCTCTGCGTTGCATATACAACTTGTTAAATATTTCTGAAGCATAAATAGTACTACGACGACCACCTTGTATCAGTCAAACATTGCGACAACTGTTGGAATCATCACGATCCTTGGAAATGACAGGAAAATTTGGAACCCACAAGGAACAACTGCGTCTCATGTGTTAGGAAGTATCATTTGCAGTCACAAATGTGTTTAAAAAGCGAGTTTAGGTCGGTAGGAACCGTCGCAATTGCCGCAGAAGGCTCATTCGCTGAGGGAAGGAGGGCTGTAAGGGCAGGAGGAGGCCCACATTTCTCCAACTAGTGGAGAAATGTTAACCTAGGTTCTATACTTAGAAGGCTAAAGAGAGCGATTACATTCTAATGTCACAGCCGGCGAGAAATTTTGTGGCTCACGGTGGCTCTGCGTTGCATATACCACTTGTTAAATATTTCTGAAACATAAATAGTACTACGACGACCACCTTGTATCAGTCAAACATTGCGACAACTGTTGGAATCATCACGATCCTTGGAAATGACAGGAAAATTTGGAACCCACAAGGAACAACTGCGACTCATGTGTTAGGAAGTATCATTTGCAGTAGCAAATGTGTTTAAAAAGTGAGTTTAGGTCGGTAGGAACCATCGCAATTGCCGCAGAAGGCTCATTCGGTGAGGGAAGGAGGGCTGTAAGGGGAGGAGGAGGCCCACATTTCTCCAACTAGTGGAGAAATGTTAACCTAGGTTCTATATTTAGAAGGCTAAAGAGAGCGATTACATTCTAATGTCACATCCGGCGAGAAATTTTGTGGCTCACGATGGCTCTGCGTTGCATATACCACTTGTTAAATATTTCTGAAACATAAATAGTACTACGACGACCACCTTGTATCAGTCAAACATTGCGACAACTGTTGGAATCATCACGATCCTTGGAAATGGCAGGAAAATTTGGAACCCACAAGGAACAACTGCGACTCATGTGTTAGGAAGTATCATTTGCAGTAGCAAATGTGTTTAAAAAGCGAGTTTAGGTCGGTAGGAACCGTCGCAATTGCCGCAGAAGGCTCATTCGGTGAGGGAAGGAGGGCTGTAAGGGGAGGAGGAGGCCCACATTTCTCCAACTAGTGGAGAAATGTTAACCTAGGTTCTATACTTAGAAGGCTAAAGAGAGCGATTACATTCTAATGTCACAGCCGGCGAGAAATTTTGTGGCTCACGATGGCTCTGCGTTGCATATACCACTTGTTAAATATTTCTGAAACATAAATAGTACTACGACGACCACCTTGTATCAGTCAACCATTGCGACAACTGTTGGAATCATCTCGATCCTTGGAAATGACAGGAAAATTTGGAACCCACAAGGAACAACTGCGACTCATGTGTTAGGAAGTATCATTTGCAGTAGCAAATGTGTTTAAAAAGCGAGTTTAGGTCGGTAGGACCCGTCGCAATTGCCGCAGAAGGCTCATTCGGTGAGGGAAGGAGGGCTGTAAGGGGAGGAGGAGGCCCACATTTCTCCAACTAGTGGAGAAATGTTAACCTAGGTTCTATACTTAGAAGGCTAAAGAGAGCGATTACATTCTAATGTCACAGCCGGCGAGAAATTTTGTGGCTCACGATGGCTCTGCGTTGCATATACCACTTGTCAAATAATTCTGAAACATAAATAGTACTACGACGACCACCTTGTATCAGTCAAACATTGCGACAACTGTTGGAATCATCACGATCCTTGGAAATGACAGGAAAATTTGCAACCCACAAGGAACAACTGCGACTCATGTGTTAGGAAGTATTGCATATACCACTTGTCAAATAATTCTGAAACATAAATAGTACTACGACGACCACCTTGTATCAGTCAAACATTGCGACAACTGTTGGAATCATCACGATCCTTGGAAATGACAGGAAAAATTGGAACCCACAAGGAACAACTGCGACTCATGTGTTAGGAAGTATCATTTGCAGTAGCAAATGTGTTTAAAAAGCGAGTTTAGGTCGGTAGGAACCGTCGCAATTGCCACAGAAGGCTCATTCGGTGAGGGAAGGAGGGCTGTAAGGGGAGGAGGAGGCCCACATTTCTCCAACTAGTGGAGAAATGTTAACCTAGGTTCTATACTTAGAAGGCTAAAGAGAGCGATTACATTCTAATGTCACAGTCGGCGAGAAATTTTGTGGCTCACGGTGGCTCTGCGTTGCATATACCACTTGTTAAATATTTCTGAAACGAACACCTCGTATCAGTCAAACATTGCGACAACTGTTGGAATCATCACGATCCTTGGAAATGACAGGAAAATTTGGAACCCACAAGGAACAACTGCGACTCATGTGTTAGGAAGTATTATTTGCAGTAGCAAATGTGTTTAAAAAGCGAGTTTAGGTCGGTAGGAACCGTCGCAATTGCCGCAGAAGGCTCATTCGCTGAGGGAAGGAGGGCTGTAAGGGCAGGAGGAGGCCCACATTTCTCCAACTAGTGGAGAAATGTTAACCTAGGTTCTATACTTAGAAGGCTAAAGAGAGCGATTACATTCTAATGTCACAGCCGGCGAGAAATTTTGTGGCTCACGGTGGCTCTGCGTTGCATATACCACTTGTTAAATATTTCTGAAACATAAATAGTACTACGACGACCACCTTGTATCAGTCAAACATTGCGACAACTGTTGGAATCATCACGATCTTTGGAAATGACAGGAAAATTTGGAACCCACAAGGAACAACTGCGACTCATGTGTTAGGAAGTATCATTTGCAGTAGCAAATGTGTTTAAAAAGGGAGTTTAGGTCGGTAGGAACCGTCGCAATTGCCGCAGAAGGCTCATTCGGTGAGGGAAGGAGGGCTGTAAGGGGAGGAGGAGGCCCACATTTCTCCAACTAGTGGAGAAATGTTAACCTAGGTTCTATACTTAGAAGGCTAAAGAGAGCGATTACATTCTAATGTCACAGCCGGCGAGAAATTTTGTGGCTCACGATGGCTCTGCGTTGCATATACAACTTGTTAAATATTTCTGAAGCATAAATAGTACTACGACGACCACCTTGTATCAGTCAAACATTGCGACAACTGTTGGAATCATCACGATCCTTGGAAATGACAGGAAAATTTGGAACCCACACGGAACAACTGCGTCTCATGTGTTAGGAAGTATCATTTGCAGTCACAAATGTGTTTAAAAAGCGAGTTTAGGTCGGTAGGAACCGTCGCAATTGCCGCAGAAGGCTCATTCGCTGAGGGAAGGAGGGCTGTAAGGGCAGGAGGAGGCCCACATTTCTCCAACTAGTGGAGAAATGTTAACCTAGGTTCTATACTTAGAAGGCTAAAGAGAGCGATTACATTCTAATGTCACAGCCGGCGAGAAATTTTGTGGCTCACGGTGGCTCTGCGTTGCATATACCACTTGTTAAATATTTCTGAAACATAAATAGTACTACGACGACCACCTTGTATCAGTCAAACATTGCGACAACTGTTGGAATCATCACGATCCTTGGAAATGACAGGAAAATTTGGAACCCACAAGGAACAACTGCGACTCATGTGTTAGGAAGTATCATTTGCAGTAGCAAATGTGTTTAAAAAGTGAGTTTAGGTCGGTAGGAACCATCGCAATTGCCGCAGAAGGCTCATTCGGTGAGGGAAGGAGGGCTGTAAGGTGAGGAGGAGGCCCACATTTCTCCAACTAGTGGAGAAATGTTAACCTAGGTTCTATATTTAGAAGGCTAAAGAGAGCGATTACATTCTAATGTCACATCCGGCGAGAAATTTTGTGGCTCACGATGGCTCTGCGTTGCATATACCACTTGTTAAATATTTCTGAAACATAAATAGTACTACGACGACCACCTTGTATCAGTCAAACATTGCGACAACTGTTGGAATCATCACGATCCTTGGAAATGGCAGGAAAATTTGGAACCCACAAGGAACAACTGCGACTCATGTGTTAGGAAGTATCATTTGCAGTAGCAAATGTGTTTAAAAAGCGAGTTTAGGTCGGTAGGACCCGTCGCAATTGCCGCAGAAGGCTCATTCGGTGAGGGAAGGAGGGCTGTAAGGGGAGGAGGAGGCCCACATTTCTCCAACTAGTGGAGAAATGTTAACCTAGGTTCTATACTTAGAAGGCTAAAGAGAGCGATTACATTCTAATGTCACAGCCGGCGAGAAATTTTGTGGCTCACGATGGCTCTGCGTTGCATATACCACTTGTCAAATAATTCTGAAACATAAATAGTACTACGACGACCACCTTGTATCAGTCAAACATTGCGACAACTGTTGGAATCATCACGATCCTTGGAAATGACAGGAAAATTTGCAACCCACAAGGAACAACTGCGACTCATGTGTTAGGAAGTATTGCATATACCACTTGTCAAATAATTCTGAAACATAAATAGTACTACGACGACCACCTTGTATCAGTCAAACATTGCGACAACTGTTGGAATCATCACGATCCTTGGAAATGACAGGAAAAATTGGAACCCACAAGGAACAACTGCGACTCATGTGTTAGGAAGTATCATTTGCAGTAGCAAATGTGTTTAAAAAGCGAGTTTAGGTCGGTAGGAACCGTCGCAATTGCCACAGAAGGCTCATTCGGTGAGGGAAGGAGGGCTGTAAGGGGAGGAGGAGGCCCACATTTCTCCAACTAGTGGAGAAATGTTAACCTAGGTTCTATACTTAGAAGGCTAAAGAGAGCGATTACATTCTAATGTCACAGTCGGCGAGAAATTTTGTGGCTCACGGTGGCTCTGCGTTGCATATACCACTTGTTAAATATTTCTGAAACGAACACCTCGTATCAGTCAAACATTGCGACAACTGTTGGAATCATCACGATCCTTGGAAATGACAGGAAAATTTGGAACCCACAAGGAACAACTGCGACTCATGTGTTAGGAAGTATTATTTGCAGTAGCAAATGTGTTTAAAAAGCGAGTTTAGGTCGGTAGGAACCGTCGCAATTGCCGCAGAAGGCTCATTCGCTGAGGGAAGGAGGGCTGTAAGGGCAGGAGGAGGCCCACATTTCTCCAACTAGTGGAGAAATGTTAACCTAGGTTCTATACTTAGAAGGCTAAAGAGAGCGATTACATTCTAATGTCACAGCCGGCGAGAAATTTTGTGGCTCACGGTGGCTCTGCGTTGCATATACCACTTGTTAAATATTTCTGAAACATAAATAGTACTACGACGACCACCTTGTATCAGTCAAACATTGCGACAACTGTTGGAATCATCACGATCTTTGGAAATGACAGGAAAATTTGGAACCCACAAGGAACAACTGCGACTCATGTGTTAGGAAGTATCATTTGCAGTAGCAAATGTGTTTAAAAAGGGAGTTTAGGTCGGTAGGAACCGTCGCAATTGCCGCAGAAGGCTCATTCGGTGAGGGAAGGAGGGCTGTAAGGGGAGGAGGAGGCCCACATTTCTCCAACTAGTGGAGAAATGTTAACCTAGGTTCTATACTTAGAAGGCTAAAGAGAGCGATTACATTCTAATGTCACAGCCGGCGAGAAATTTTGTGGCTCACGATGGCTCTGCGTTGCATATACAACTTGTTAAATATTTCTGAAGCATAAATAGTACTACGACGACCACCTTGTATCAGTCAAACATTGCGACAACTGTTGGAATCATCACGATCCTTGGAAATGACAGGAAAATTTGGAACCCACAAGGAACAACTGCGTCTCATGTGTTAGGAAGTATCATTTGCAGTCACAAATGTGTTTAAAAAGCGAGTTTAGGTCGGTAGGAACCGTCGCAATTGCCGCAGAAGGCTCATTCGCTGAGGGAAGGAGGGCTGTAAGGGCAGGAGGAGGCCCACATTTCTCCAACTAGTGGAGAAATGTTAACCTAGGTTCTATACTTAGAAGGCTAAAGAGAGCGATTACATTCTAATGTCACAGCCGGCGAGAAATTTTGTGGCTCACGGTGGCTCTGCGTTGCATATACCACTTGTTAAATATTTCTGAAACATAAATAGTACTACGACGACCACCTTGTATCAGTCAAACATTGCGACAACTGTTGGAATCATCACGATCCTTGGAAATGACAGGAAAATTTGGAACCCACAAGGAACAACTGCGACTCATGTGTTAGGAAGTATCATTTGCAGTAGCAAATGTGTTTAAAAAGTGAGTTTAGGTCGGTAGGAACCATCGCAATTGCCGCAGAAGGCTCATTCGGTGAGGGAAGGAGGGCTGTAAGGGGAGGAGGAGGCCCACATTTCTCCAACTAGTGGAGAAATGTTAACCTAGGTTCTATATTTAGAAGGCTAAAGAGAGCGATTACATTCTAATGTCACATCCGGCGAGAAATTTTGTGGCTTACGATGGCTCTGCGTTGCATATACCACTTGTTAAATATTTCTGAAACATAAATAGTACTACGACGACCACCTTGTATCAGTCAAACATTGCGACAACTGTTGGAATCATCACGATCCTTGGAAATGGCAGGAAAATTTGGAACCCACAAGGAACAACTGCGACTCATGTGTTAGGAAGTATCATTTGCAGTAGCAAATGTGTTTAAAAAGCGAGTTTAGGTCGGTAGGAACCGTCGCAATTGCCGCAGAAGGCTCATTCGGTGAGGGAAGGAGGGCTGTAAGGGGAGGAGGAGGCCCACATTTCTCCAACTAGTGGAGAAATGTTAACCTAGGTTCTATACTTAGAAGGCTAAAGAGAGCGATTACATTCTAATGTCACAGCCGGCGAGAAATTTTGTGGCTCACGATGGCTCTGCGTTGCATATACCACTTGTTAAATATTTCTGAAACATAAATAGTACTACGACGACCACCTTGTATCAGTCAACCATTGCGACAACTGTTGGAATCATCTCGATCCTTGGAAATGACAGGAAAATTTGGAACCCACAAGGAACAACTGCGACTCATGTGTTAGGAAGTATCATTTGCAGTAGCAAATGTGTTTAAAAAGCGAGTTTAGGTCGGTAGGACCCGTCGCAATTGCCGCAGAAGGCTCATTCGGTGAGGGAAGGAGGGCTGTAAGGGGAGGAGGAGGCCCACATTTCTCCAACTAGTGGAGAAATGTTAACCTAGGTTCTATACTTAGAAGGCTAAAGAGAGCGATTACATTCTAATGTCACAGCCGGCGAGAAATTTTGTGGCTCACGATGGCTCTGCGTTGCATATACCACTTGTCAAATAATTCTGAAACATAAATAGTACTACGACGACCACCTTGTATCAGTCAAACATTGCGACAACTGTTGGAATCATCACGATCCTTGGAAATGACAGGAAAATTTGCAACCCACAAGGAACAACTGCGACTCATGTGTTAGGAAGTATTGCATATACCACTTGTCAAATAATTCTGAAACATAAATAGTACTACGACGACCACCTTGTATCAGTCAAACATTGCGACAACTGTTGGAATCATCACGATCCTTGGAAATGACAGGAAAAATTGGAACCCACAAGGAACAACTGCGACTCATGTGTTAGGAAGTATCATTTGCAGTAGCAAATGTGTTTAAAAAGCGAGTTTAGGTCGGTAGGAACCGTCGCAATTGCCACAGAAGGCTCATTCGGTGAGGGAAGGAGGGCTGTAAGGGGAGGAGGAGGCCCACATTTCTCCAACTAGTGGAGAAATGTTAACCTAGGTTCTATACTTAGAAGGCTAAAGAGAGCGATTACATTCTAATGTCACAGTCGGCGAGAAATTTTGTGGCTCACGGTGGCTCTGCGTTGCATATACCACTTGTTAAATATTTCTGAAACGAACACCTCGTATCAGTCAAACATTGCGACAACTGTTGGAATCATCACGATCCTTGGAAATGACAGGAAAATTTGGAACCCACAAGGAACAACTGCGACTCATGTGTTAGGAAGTATTATTTGCAGTAGCAAATGTGTTTAAAAAGCGAGTTTAGGTCGGTAGGAACCGTCGCAATTGCCGCAGAAGGCTCATTCGCTGAGGGAAGGAGGGCTGTAAGGGCAGGAGGAGGCCCACATTTCTCCAACTAGTGGAGAAATGTTAACCTAGGTTCTATACTTAGAAGGCTAAAGAGAGCGATTACATTCTAATGTCACAGCCGGCGAGAAATTTTGTGGCTCACGGTGGCTCTGCGTTGCATATACCACTTGTTAAATATTTCTGAAACATAAATAGTACTACGACGACCACCTTGTATCAGTCAAACATTGCGACAACTGTTGGAATCATCACGATCTTTGGAAATGACAGGAAAATTTGGAACCCACAAGGAACAACTGCGACTCATGTGTTAGGAAGTATCATTTGCAGTAGCAAATGTGTTTAAAAAGGGAGTTTAGGTCGGTAGGAACCGTCGCAATTGCCGCAGAAGGCTCATTCGGTGAGGGAAGGAGGGCTGTAAGGGGAGGAGGAGGCCCACATTTCTCCAACTAGTGGAGAAATGTTAACCTAGGTTCTATACTTAGAAGGCTAAAGAGAGCGATTACATTCTAATGTCACAGCCGGCGAGAAATTTTGTGGCTCACGATGGCTCTGCGTTGCATATACAACTTGTTAAATATTTCTGAAGCATAAATAGTACTACGACGACCACCTTGTATCAGTCAAACATTGCGACAACTGTTGGAATCATCACGATCCTTGGAAATGACAGGAAAATTTGGAACCCACACGGAACAACTGCGTCTCATGTGTTAGGAAGTATCATTTGCAGTCACAAATGTGTTTAAAAAGCGAGTTTAGGTCGGTAGGAACCGTCGCAATTGCCGCAGAAGGCTCATTCGCTGAGGGAAGGAGGGCTGTAAGGGCAGGAGGAGGCCCACATTTCTCCAACTAGTGGAGAAATGTTAACCTAGGTTCTATACTTAGAAGGCTAAAGAGAGCGATTACATTCTAATGTCACAGCCGGCGAGAAATTTTGTGGCTCACGGTGGCTCTGCGTTGCATATACCACTTGTTAAATATTTCTGAAACATAAATAGTACTACGACGACCACCTTGTATCAGTCAAACATTGCGACAACTGTTGGAATCATCACGATCCTTGGAAATGACAGGAAAATTTGGAACCCACAAGGAACAACTGCGA
Source organism: Schistocerca cancellata (assembly GCF_023864275.1). Lineage (NCBI taxonomy): Eukaryota > Metazoa > Arthropoda > Insecta > Orthoptera > Acrididae > Schistocerca > Schistocerca cancellata. The sequence goes on along the minus strand of NC_064627.1, from coordinate 76,224,878 downwards.
CTCATGTGTTAGGAAGTATCATTTGCAGTAGCAAATGTGTTTAAAAAGTGAGTTTAGGTCGGTAGGAACCATCGCAATTGCCGCAGAAGGCTCATTCGGTGAGGGAAGGAGGGCTGTAAGGGGAGGAGGAGGCCCACATTTCTCCAACTAGTGGAGAAATGTTAACCTAGGTTCTATATTTAGAAGGCTAAAGAGAGCGATTACATTCTAATGTCACATCCGGCGAGAAATTTTGTGGCTCACGATGGCTCTGCGTTGCATATACCACTTGTTAAATATTTCTGAAACATAAATAGTACTACGACGACCACCTTGTATCAGTCAAACATTGCGACAACTGTTGGAATCATCACGATCCTTGGAAATGGCAGGAAAATTTGGAACCCACAAGGAACAACTGCGACTCATGTGTTAGGAAGTATCATTTGCAGTAGCAAATGTGTTTAAAAAGCGAGTTTAGGTCGGTAGGAACCGTCGCAATTGCCGCAGAAGGCTCATTCGGTGAGGGAAGGAGGGCTGTAAGGGGAGGAGGAGGCCCACATTTCTCCAACTAGTGGAGAAATGTTAACCTAGGTTCTATACTTAGAAGGCTAAAGAGAGCGATTACATTCTAATGTCACAGCCGGCGAGAAATTTTGTGGCTCACGATGGCTCTGCGTTGCATATACCACTTGTTAAATATTTCTGAAACATAAATAGTACTACGACGACCACCTTGTATCAGTCAACCATTGCGACAACTGTTGGAATCATCTCGATCCTTGGAAATGACAGGAAAATTTGGAACCCACAAGGAACAACTGCGACTCATGTGTTAGGAAGTATCATTTGCAGTAGCAAATGTGTTTAAAAAGCGAGTTTAGGTCGGTAGGACCCGTCGCAATTGCCGCAGAAGGCTCATTCGGTGAGGGAAGGAGGGCTGTAAGGGGAGGAGGAGGCCCACATTTCTCCAACTAGTGGAGAAATGTTAACCTAGGTTCTATACTTAGAAGGCTAAAGAGAGCGATTACATTCTAATGTCACAGCCGGCGAGAAATTTTGTGGCTCACGATGGCTCTGCGTTGCATATACCACTTGTTAAATATTTCTGAAACATAAATAGTACTACGACGACCAAATTGTATCAGTCAAACATTGCGACAACTGTTGGAATCATCACAATCCTTGGAAATGACAGGAAAACTTGGAACCCACAAGGAACAACTGCGACTCATGTGTTAGGAAGTATCATTTGCAGTAGCAAATGTGTTTAAAAAGCGAGTTTAGGTCGGTAGGAACCGTCGCAATTACCGCAGAAGGCTCATTCGGTGAGGGAAGGAGGGCTGTAAGGGGAGGAGGAGGCCCACATTTCTCCAACTAGTGGAGAAATGGTAACCTAGGTTCTATACTTAGAAGGCTAAAGAGAGCGATTACATTCTAATGTCACAGCCGGCGAGAAATTTTGTGGCTCACGATGGCTCTGCGTTGCATATAGCACTTGTTAAATATTTCTGAAACATAAATAGTACTACGACGACCACCTTGTATCAGTCAAACATTGCGACAACTGTTAGAATCATCACGATCCTTGGAAATGACAGGAAAATTTGGTACCCACAAGGAACAACTGCGACTCATGTGTTAGGAAGTATCATTTGCAGTAGCAAATGTGTTTAAAAAGCGAGTTTAGGTCGGTAGGAACCGTCGCAATTGCCGCAGAAGGCTCATTCGGTGAGGGAAGGAGGGCTGTAAGGGGAGGAGGAGGCCCACATTTCTCCAACTAGTGGAGAAATGGTAACCTAGGTTCTATACTTAGAAGGCTAAAGAGAGCGATTACATTCTAATGTCACAGCCGGCGAGAAATTTTGTGGCTCATGGTGGCTCTGCGTTGCATATACCACTTGTTAAATATTTCTGAAACATAAATAGTACTACGACGACCACCTTGTATCAGTCAAACATTGCGACAACTGTTGGAATCATCACGATCCTTGGAAATGACAGGAAAATTTGGAACCCACAAGGAACAACTGCGACTCATGTGTTAGGAAGTATCATTTGCAGTAGCAAATGTGTTTAAGAAGCGAGTTTAGGTCGGTAGGAACCGTCGCAATTGCCGCAGAAGGCTCATTCGGTGAGGGAAGGAGGGCTGTAAGGGGAGGAGGAGGCCCACATTTCTCCAACTAGTGGAGAAATGTTAACCTAGGTTCTATACTTAGAAGGCTAAAGAGAGCGATTACATTCTAATGTCACAGCCGGCGAGAAATTTTGTGGCTCACGATGGCTCTGCGTTGCATATACCACTTGTTAAATATTTCTGAAACATAAATAGTACTACGACGACCACCTTGTATCAGTCAAACATTGCGACAACTGTTGGAATCATCACGATCCTTGGAAATGACAGGAAAATTTGGTACCCACAAGGAACAACTGCGACTCATGTGTTAGGAAGTATCATTTGCAGTAGCAAATGTATTTAAAAAGCGAGTTTAGGTCGGTAGGAACCGTCGCAATTGCCGCAGAAGGCTCATTCGGTGAGGGAAGGAGGGCTGTAAGGGGAGGAGGAGGCCCACATTTCTCCAACTAGTGGAGAAATGTTAACCTAGGTTCTCTACTTAGAAGGCTAAAGAGAGCGATTACATTCTAATGTCACAGCCGGCGAGAAATTTTGTGGCTCACGATGGCTCTGCGTTGCATATACCACTTGTTAAATATTTCTGAAACATAAATAGTACTACGACGACCACCTTGTATCAGTCAAACTTTGCGACAACTGTTGGAATCATCACGATCCTTGGAAATGACAGGAAAATTTGGAACCCACAAGGAACAACTGCGACTCATGTGTTAGGAAGTATCATTTGCAGTAGCAAATGTGTTTAAAAAGCGAGTTTAGGTCGGTAGGAACCGTCGCAATTGCCGCAGAAGGCTCATTCGGTGAGGGAAGGAGGGCTGTAAGGGGAGGAGGAGGCCCTCATTTCTCCAATTAGTGGAGAAACGTTAACCTAGGTTCTATACTTAGAAGGCTAAAGAGAGCGATTACATTCTAATGTCACAGCCGGCGAGAAATTTTGTGGCTCACGATGGCTCTGCGTTGCATATACCACTTGTTAAATATTTCTGAAACATAAATAGTACTACGACGACCAAATTGTATCAGTCAAACATTGCGACAACTGTTGGAATCATCACAATCCTTGGAAATGACAGGAAAACTTGGAACCCACAAGGAACAACTGCGACTCATGTGTTAGGAAGTATCATTTGCAGTAGCAAATGTGTTTAAAAAGCGAGTTTAGGTCGGTAGGAACCGTCGCAATTACCGCAGAAGGCTCATTCGGTGAGGGAAGGAGGGCTGTAAGGGGAGGAGGAGGCCCACATTTCTCCAACTAGTGGAGAAATGGTAACCTAGGTTCTATACTTAGAAGGCTAAAGAGAGCGATTACATTCTAACGTCACAGCCGGCGAGAAATTTTGTGGCTCACGATGGCTCTGCGTTGCATATACCACTTGTTAAATATTTCTGAAACATAAATAGTACTACGACGACCACCTTGTATCAGTCAAACATTGCGACAACTGTTAGAATCATCACGATCCTTGGAAATGACAGGAAAATTTGGTACCCACAAGGAACAACTGCGACTCATGTGTTAGGAAGTATCATTTGCAGTAGCAAATGTGTTTAAAAAGCGAGTTTAGGTCGGTAGGAACCGTCGCAATTGCCGCAGAAGGCTCATTCGGTGAGGGAAGGAGGGCTGTAAGGGGAGGAGGAGGCCCACATTTCTCCAACTAGTGGAGAAATGTTAACCTAGGTTCTATACTTAGAAGGCTAAAGAGAGCGATTACATTCTAATGTCACAGCCGGCGAGAAATTTTGTGGCTCATGGTGGCTCTGCGTTGCATATACCACTTGTTAAATATTTCTGAAACATAAATAGTACTACGACGACCACCTTGTATCAGTCAAACATTGCGACAACTGTTGGAATCATCACGATCCTTGGAAATGACAGGAAAATTTGGAACCCACAAGGAACAACTGCGACTCATGTGTTAGGAAGTATCATTTGCAGTAGCAAATGTGTTTAAGAAGCGAGTTTAGGTCGGTAGGAACCGTCGCAATTGCCGCAGAAGGCTCATTCGGTGAGGGAAGGAGGGCTGTAAGGGGAGGAGGAGGCCCACATTTCTCCAACTAGTGGAGAAATGTTAACCTAGGTTCTATACTTAGAAGGCTAAAGAGAGCGATTACATTCTAATGTCACAGCCGGCGAGAAATTTTGTGGCTCACGATGGCTCTGCGTTGCATATACCACTTGTTAAATATTTCTGAAACATAAATAGTACTACGACGACCACCTTGTATCAGTCAAACATTGCGACAACTGTTGGAATCATCACGATCCTTGGAAATGACAGGAAAATTTGGTACCCACAAGGAACAACTGCGACTCATGTGTTAGGAAGTATCATTTGCAGTAGCAAATGTATTTAAAAAGCGAGTTTAGGTCGGTAGGAACCGTCGCAATTGCCGCAGAAGGCTCATTCGGTGAGGGAAGGAGGGCTGTAAGGGGAGGAGGAGGCCCACATTTCTCCAACTAGTGGAGAAATGTTAACCTAGGTTCTCTACTTAGAAGGCTAAAGAGAGCGATTACATTCTAATGTCACAGCCGGCGAGAAATTTTGTGGCTCACGATGGCTCTGCGTTGCATATACCACTTGTTAAATATTTCTGAAACATAAATAGTACTACGACGACCACCTTGTATCAGTCAATCATTGCGACAACTGTTGGAATCATCACGATCCTTGGAAATGACAGGAAAATTTGGAACCCACAAGGAACAACTGCGACTCATGTGTTAGGAAGTATCATTTGCAGTAGCAAATGTGTTTAAAAAGCGAGTTTAGGTCGGTAGGAACCGTCGCAATTGCCGCAGAAGGCTCATTCGGTGAGGGAAGGAGGGCTGTAAGGGGAGGAGGAGGCCCACATTTCTCCAACTAGTGGAGAAATGTTAACCTAGTGTCTATACTTAGCAGGCTAAAGAGAGCGATTACATTCTAATGTCACAGCCGGCGAGAAATTTTGTGGCTCACGATGGCTCTGCGTTGCATATACCACTTGTTAAATATTTCTGAAACATAAATAGTACTACGACGACCACCTTGTATCAGTCAAACTTTGCGACAACTGTTGGAATCATCACGATCCTTGGAAATGACAGGAAAATTTGGAACCCACAAGGAACAACTGCGACTCATGTGTTAGGAAGTATCATTTGCAGTAGCAAATGTGTTTAAAAAGCGAGTTTAGGTCGGTAGGAACCGTCGCAATTGCCGCAGAAGGCTCATTCGGTGAGGGAAGGAGGGCTGTAAGGGGAGGAGGAGGCCCTCATTTCTCCAATTAGTGGAGAAACGTTAACCTAGGTTCTATACTTAGAAGGCTAAAGAGAGCGATTACATTCTAATGTCACAGCCGGCGAGAAATTTTGTGGCTCACGATGGCTCTGCGTTGCATATACCACTTGTTAAATATTTCTGAAACATAAATAGTACTACGACGACCAAATTGTATCAGTCAAACATTGCGACAACTGTTGGAGTCATCACAATCCTTGGAAATGACAGGAAAACTTGGAACCCACAAGGAACAACTGCGACTCATGTGTTAGGAAGTATCATTTGCAGTAGCAAATGTGTTTAAAAAGCGAGTTTAGGTCGGTAGGAACCGTCGCAATTGCCGCAGAAGGCTCATTCGGTGAGGGAAGGAGGGCTGTAAGGGGAGGAGGAGGCCCACATTTCTCCAACTAGTGGAGAAATGGTAACCTAGGTTCTATACTTAGAAGGCTAAAGAGAGCGATTACATTCTAATGTCACAGCCGGCGAGAAATTTTGTGGCTCATGGTGGCTCTGCGTTGCATATACCACTTGTTAAATATTTCTGAAACATAAATAGTACTACGACGACCACCTTGTATCAGTCAAACATTGCGACAACTGTTGGAATCATCACGATCCTTGGAAATGACAGGAAAATTTGGAACCCACAAGGAACAACTGCGACTCATGTGTTAGGAAGTATCATTTGCAGTAGCAAATGTGTTTAAAAAGCGAGTTTAGGTCGGTAGGAACCGTCGCAATTGCCGCAGAAGGCTCATTCGGAGAGGGAAGGAGGGCTGTAAGGGGAGGAGGAGGCCCACATTTCTCCAACTAGTGGAGAAATGTTAACCTAGGTTCTATACTTAGAAGGCTAAAGAGAGCGATTACATTCTAATGTCACAGCCGGCGAGAAATTTTGTGGCTCACGATGGCTCTGCGTTGCATATACCACTTGTTAAATATTTCTGAAACATAAATAGTACTACGACGACCACCTTGTATCAGTCAAACACTGCGACAACTGTTGGAATCATCACGATCCTTGGAAATGACAGGAAAATTTGGAACCCACAAGGAACAACTGCGACTCATGTGTTAGGAAGTATCATTTGCAGTAGCAAATGTGTTTAAAAAGCGAGTTTAGGTCGGTAGGAACCGTCGCAATTGCCGCAGAAGGCTCATTCGGTGAGGGAAGGAGGGCTGTAAGGGGAGGAGGAGGCCCACATTTCTCCAACTAGTGGAGAAATGTTAACCTAGGTTCTATACTTAGAAGGCTAAAGAGAGCGATTACATTCTAATGTCACAGCCGGCGAGAAATTTTGTGGCTCACGGTGGCTCTGCGTTGCATATACCACTTGTCAAATATTTCTGAAACATAAATAGTACTACGACGACCACCTTGTATCAGTCAAACATTGCGACAACTGTTGGAATCATCACGATCCTTGGAAATGACAGGAAAATTTGGAACCCACAAGGAACAACTGCGACTCATGTGTTAGGAAGTATCATTTGCAGTAGCAAATGTGTTTAAAAAGCGAGTTTAGGTCGGTGGGAACTGTCGCAATTGCCGCAGAAGGCTCATTCGGTGAGGGAAGGAGGGCTGTAAGGGGAGGAGGAGGCCCACATTTCTCCAACTAGTGGAGAAATGTTAACCTAGGTTCTATACTTAGAAGGCTAAAGAGAGCGATTACATTCTAATGTCACAGCCGGCGAGAAATTTTGTGGCTCACGATGGCTCTGCGTTGCATATACCACTTGTTAAATATTTCTGAAACATAAATAGTACTACGACGACCACCTTGTATCAGTCAAACACTGCGACAACTGTTGGAATCATCACGATCCTTGGAAATGACAGGAAAATTTGGAACCCACAAGGAACAACTGCGACTCATGTGTTAGGAAGTATCATTTGCAGTAGCAAATGTGTTTAAAAAGCGAGTTTAGGTCGGTAGGAACCGTCGCAATTGCCGCAGAAGGCTCATTCGGTGAGGGAAGGAGGGCTGTAAGGGGAGGAGGAGGCCCACATTTCTCCAACTAGTGGAGAAATGTTAACCTATGTTCTATACTTAGAAGGCTAAAGAGAGCGATTACATTCTAATGTCACAGAAGGCGAGAAATTTTGTGGCTCACGATGGCTCTGCGTTGCATATACCAAATGTTAAGTATTTCTGAAACATAAATAGTACTACGACGACCACCTTGTATCAGTTAAACATTGTGACAAGTGTTGGAATCATCACGATCCTTGGAAATGACAGGAAAATTTGGAACCCACAAGGAACAACTGCGACTCATGTGTTAGGAAGTATCATTTGCAGTAGCAAATGTGTTTAAAAAGCGAGTTTAGGTCGGTAGGAAGCGTCGCAATTGCCGCAGAAGGCTCATTCGGTGAGGGAAGGAGGGCTGTAAGGGGAGGAGGAGGCCCACATTTCTCCACCTAGTGGAGAAATGTTAACCTAGGTTCTATACTTAGAAGGCTAAAGAGAGCGATTACATTCTAATGTCACAGCCGGCGAGAAATTTTGTGGCTCACGATGGCTCTGCGTTGCATATACCACTTGTCAAATATTTCTGAAACATAAATAGTACTACGACGACCACCTTGTATCAGTCAAACATTGCGACAACTGTTGGAATCATCACGATCCTTGGAAATGACAGGAAAATTTGGAACCCACAAGGAACAACTGAGACTCATGTGTTAGGGAGTATCATTTGCAGTAGAAATGTGTTTAAAAAGCGAGTTTTGGTCGGTAGGAACCGTCGCAATTGCCGCAGAAGTTTCATACTGTGAAGGAAGGAGGGCTGTAAGGGGAGGAGGAGGCCCACATTTCTCCAACTAGTGGAGAAATGTTAACCTAGGTTCTATACTTAGAAGGCTAAAGAGAGCGATTACATTCTAATGTCACAGCCGGCGAGAAATTTTGTGGCTCACGGTGGCTCTGCGTTGCATATACCACTTGTTAAATATTGCTGAAACATAAATAGTACTACGACGACCACCTTGTATCAGTCAAACATTGCGACAACTGTTGGAATCATCACGATCCTTGGAAATGACAGGAAAATTTGGAACCCAGAAGGAACAACTGCGACTCATGTGTTAGGAAGTATCATTTGCAGTAGCAAATGTGTTTAAAAAGCGAGTTTAGGTCGGTAGGAACCGTCGCAATTGCCGCAGAAGGCTCATTCGGTGAGGGAAGGAGGGCTGTAAGGGGAGGAGGAGGCCCACATTTCTCCAACTAGTGGAGAAATGTTAACTAGGTTCTATACTTAGAAGGCTAAAGAGAGCGATTACATTCTAATGTCACAGCCGGCGAGAAATTTTGTGGCTCACGATGGCTCTGCGTTGCATATACCACTTGTTGAATATTTCTGAAACATAAACAGTACTACGACGACCACCTTGTATCTTTCAAACATTGCGACAACTGTTGGAATCATCACGATACTTGGAAATGACAGGAAAATTTGGAACCCACAAGGAACAACTGCGACTCATGTGTTAGGAAGTATCATTTGCAGTAGCAAATGTGTTTAAAAAGCGAGTTTAGGTCGGTAGGAACCGTCGCAATTGCCGCAGAAGGCTCATTCGGTGAGGGAAGGAGGGCTGTAAGGGGAGGAGGAGGCCCACATTTCTCCAACTAGTGGAGAAATGTTAACCTAGGTTCTATACTTAGAAGGCTAAAGAGAGCGATTACATTCTAATGTCACAGCCGGCGAGAAATTTTGTGGCTTACGAAGGCTCTGCGTTGCATATACCACATGTTAAATATTTCTGAAACATAAATAGTACTACGACGACCACCTTGTATCAGTCAAACATTGCGACAACTGTTGGAATCATCACGATCCTTGGAAATGACAGGAAAATTTGGAACCCATAAGGAACAACTGCGACTCATGTGTTAGGAAGTATCATTTGCAGTAGCAAATGTGTTTAAAAAGCGAGTTTAGGTCGGTAGGAACCGTCGCAATTGCCGCAGAAGGCTCATTCGGTGAGGGAAGGAGGGCTGTAAGGGGAGGAGGAGGCCCACATTTCTCCAACTAGTGGAGAAATGTTAACCTAGGTTCTATACTTAGAAGGCTAAAGAGAGCGATTACATTCTAATGTCACAGCCGGCGAGAAATTTTGTGGCTCACGATGGCTCTGCGTTGCATATACCACTTGTTAAATATTTCTGAAACATAAATAGTACTACGACGACCACCTTGTATCAGTCAAACATTGCGACAACTGTTGGAATCATCACGATCCTTGGAAATGACAGGAAAGTTTGGAACCCACAAGGAACAACTGCGACTCATGTGTTAGGAAGTATCATTTGCAGTAGCAAATGTGTTAAAAAAGCGACTTTAGGTCGGTAGGAACCGTCGCAATTGCCGCAGAAGGCTCATTCGGTGAGGGAAGGAGGGCTGTAAGGGGAGGAGGAGGCCCACATTTCTCCAACTAGTGGAGAAATGTTAACTAGGTTCTATACTTAGAAGGGTAAAGAGAGCGATTACATTCTAATGTCACAGCCGGCGAGAAATTTTGTGGCTCACGATGGCTCTGCGTTGCATATACCACTTGTTAAATATTTCTGAAACATAAATAGTACTACGACGACCATCTTGTATCAGACAAACATTGCGACAACTGTTGGAATCATCACGATCCTTGGAAATGACAGGAAAATTTGGAACCCAGAAGGAACAACTGCGACTCATGTGTTAGGAAGTATCATTTGCAGTAGCAAATGTGTTTAAAAAGCGAGTTTAGGTCGGTAGGAACCGTCGCAATTGCCGCAGAAGGCTCATTCGGTGAGGGAAGGAGGGCTGTAAGGGGAGGAGGAGGCCCACATTTCTCCACCTAGTGGAGAAATGTTAACCTAGGTTCTATACTTAGAAGGCTAAAGAGAGCGATTACATTCTAATGTCACAGCCGGCGGGAAATTTTGTGGCTCACGATGGCTCTGCGTTGCATATACCACTTGTTAAATATTTCTGAAACATAAATAGTACTACGACGACCATCTTGTATCAGTCAAACATTGCGACAACTGTTGGAATCATCACGATCCTTGGAAATGACAGAAATATTTGGAACCCACAAGGAACAACTGCGACTCATGTGTTAGGAAGTATCATTTGCAGTAGCAAATGTGTTTAAAAAGCGAGTTTAGGTCGGTAGGAACCGTCGCAATTGCCGCAGAAGGCTCACCTGGTGAGGGAAGGAGGGCTGTAAGGGGAGGAGGAGGCCCTCATTTCTCCAATTAGTGGAGAAACTTTAACCTAGGTTCTATACTTAGAAGGCTAAAGAGAGCGATTACATTCTAATGTCACAGCCGGCGAGAAATTTTGTGGCTCACGATGGCTCTGCGTTGCATATACCACTTGTTAAATATTTCTGAAACATAAATAGTTTTACGACGACCACCTTGTATCAGTCAAACATTGCGACAACTGTTGGAATCATCACGATCCTTGGAAATGACAGGAAAATTTGGAACCCACAAGGAACAACTGCGACTCATGTGTTAGGAAGTATCATTTGCAGTAGCAAATGTGTGTAAAAAGCGAGTTTAGGTCGGTAGGAACCGTCGCAATTGCCGCAGAAGGCTCATTCGGTGAGGGAAGGAGGGCTGTAAGGGGAGGAGGAGGCCCACATTTCTCGAACTAGTGGAGAAATGTTAACCTAGGTTCTATACTTAGAAGGCTAAAGAGAGCGATTACATTCTAATGTGACAGCCGGCGAGAAATTTTGTGGCTCACGATGGCTCTGCGTTGCATATACCACTTGTTAAATATTTCTGAAACATAAATAGTACTACGACGACCACCTTGTATCAGTCAAACATTGCGACAACTGTTGGAATCATCACGATCCTTGGAAATGACAGGAAAATTTGGAACCCACAAGGAACAACTGCGACTCATGTGTTAGGAAGTATTATTTGCAGTAGCAAATGTGTTTAAAAAGCGAGTTTAGGTCGGTAGGAACCGTCGCAATTGCCGCAGAAGGCTCATTCGGTGAGGGAAGGAGGGCTGTAAGGGGAGGAGGAGGCCCACATTTCTCCAACTAGTGGAGAAATGTTAACCTAGGTTCTATACTTAGAAGGCTAAAGAGAGCGATTACATTCTAATGTAACAGCCGGCGAGAAATTTTGTGGCTCACGATGGCTCTGCGTTGCATATACCACTTGTTAAATTTTTCTGAAACATAAACAGTGCTACGACGACCACCTTGTATCAGTCAAACATTGCGACAACTGTTGGAATCATCACGATCCTTGGAAATGACAGGAAAATTTGGAACCCACAAGGAACAACTGCGACTCATGTGTTAGGAAGTATCATTTGCAGTAGCTAATGTGTTTAAAAAGCGAGTTTAGGTCGGTAGGAACCGTCGCAATTGCCGCAGAAGGCTCATTCGGTGAGGGAAGGAGGGCTGTAAGGGGAGGAGGAGGCCCACATTTCTCCAACTAGTGGAGAAATGTTAACCTAGGTTCTATACTTAGAAGGCTAAAGAGAGCGATTACATTCTAATGTCACAGCCGGCGAGAAATTTTGTGGCTTACGAAGGCTCTGCGTTGCATATACCACTTGTTAAATATTTCTGAAACATAAATAGTACTACGACGACCACCTTGTATCAGTCAAAAATTGCGACAACTGTTGGAATCATCACGATCCTTGGAAAAGACAGGAAAATTTGGAACCCACAAGGAACAACTGCGACTCATGTGTTAGGAAGTATCATTTGCAGTAACAAATGTGTTTAAAAAGCGAGTTTAGGTCGGTAGGAACCGTCGCAATTGCCGCAGAAGGCTCATTCGGTGAGGGAAGGAGGGTTGTAAGGGGAGGAGGAGGCCCACATTTCTCCAACTAGTGGAGAAATGTTAACATAGGTTCTATACTTAGAAGGCTAAAGAGCGCGATTACATTCTAATGTCACAGCCGGCGAGAAATTTTGTGGCTTACGAAGGCTCTGCGTAGCATATACCACATGTTAAATATTTCTGAAACATAAATAGTACTACGACGAGCACCTTGTATCAGTCAAACATTGCGACAACTGTTGGAATCATCACGATCCTTGGAAATGACAGGAAAATTTGGAACCCACAAGGAACAACTGCGACTCATGTGTTAGGAAGTATCATTTGCAGTAGCAAATGTGTTTAAAAAGCGAGTTTAGGTCGGTAGGAACCGTCGCAATTGCCGCAGAAGGCTCATTCGGTGAGGGAAGGAGGGCTGTAAGGGGAGGAGGAGGCCCACATTTCTCCAACTAGTGGAGAAATGTTAACCTAGGTTCTATACTTAGAAGGCTAAAGAGAGCGATTACATTCTAATGTCAAGAAGGCGAGAAAATTTTGTGGCTCACGGTGGCTTTCGTTGCATATACCACTTGTTAAATATTTCTGAAACATAAATAGTACTACGACGACCACCTTGTATCAGTCAAACATTGCGACAACTGTTGGAATCATCACGATCCTTGGAAATGACAGGAAAATTTGGAACCCACAAGGAACAACTGCGACTCATGTGTTAGGAAGTATCATTTGCAGTAGCAAATGTGTTTAAAAAGCGAGTTTAGGTCGGTAGGAACCGTCGCAATTGCCGCAGAAGGCTCATTCGGTGAGGGAAGGAGGGCTGTAAGGGGAGGAGGAGGCCCACATTTCTCCAACTAGTGGAGAAATGTTAACCTAGGTTCTATACTTAGAAGGCTAAAGAGAGCGATTACATTCTAAAGTCACAGCCGGCGAGAAATTTTGTGGCTCACGATGGCTCTGCGTTGCATATACCACATGTTAAATATTTCTGAAACATAAATAGTACTACGACGACCACCTTGTATCAGTCAAACATTGCGACAACTGTTGGAATCATCACGATCCTTGGAAATGACAGGAAAATTTGGAACCCACAAGGAACAACTGCGACTCATGTGTTAGGAAGTATCATTTGCAGTAGCAAATGTTTTTAAAAAGCGAGTTTAGGTCGGTAGGAACCGTCGCAATTGCCGCAGAAGGCTCATTCGGTGAGGGAAGGAGGGTTGTAAGGGGAGGAGGAGGCCCACATTTCTCCAACTAGTGGAGAAATGTTAACCTAGGTTCTATACTTAGAAGGCTAAAGAGAGCGATTACATTCTAATGTCACAGCCGGCGAGAAATTTTGTGGCTTACGAAGGCTCTGCGTTGCATATACCACTTGTTAAATATTTCTGAAACATAAATAGTACTACGACGACCACCTTGTATCAGTCAAACATTGCGACAACTGTTGGAATCATCACGATCCTTGGAAATGACAGGAAAATTTGGAACCCACAAGGAACAACTGCGACTCATGTGTTAGGAAGTATCATTTGCAGTAGCAAATGTGTTTAAAAAGCGAGTTTAGGTCGGTAGGAACCGTCGCAATTGCCGCAGAAGGCTCATTCGGTGAGGGAAGGAGGGCTGTAAGGGGAGGAGGAGGCCCACATTTCTCCAACTAGTGCAGAAATGTTAACCTAGGTTCTATACTTAGAAGGCTAAAGAGAGCGATTACATTCTAATGTCACAGCCGGCGAGAAATTTTGTGGCTTACGAAGGCTCTGCGTTGCATATACCACTTGTTAAATATTTCTGAAACATAAATAGTACTATGACGACCACCTTGTATCAGTCAAACATTGCGACAACTGTTGGAATCATCACGATCCTTGGAAATGACAGGAAAATTTGGAACCCACAAGGAACAACTGCGACTCATGTGTTAGGAAGTATCATTTGCAGTGGCAAATGTGTTTAAAAAGCGAGTTTAGGTCGGTAGGAACCGTCGCAATTGCCGCAGAAGGCTCATTCGGTGAGGGAAGAAGGGCTGTAAGGGGAGGAGGAGGCCCACATTTCTCCAACTAGTGGAGAAATGTTAACCTAGGTTCTATACTTAGAAGGCTAAAGAGAGCGATTACATTCTAATGTCACAGCCGGCGAGAAATTTTGTTGCTTACGAAGGCTCTGCGTTGCATATACCACTTGTTAAATATTTCTGAAACATAAATAGTACTACGACGACCACCTTGTATCAGTCAAACATTGCGACAACTGTTGGAATCATCACGATCCTTGGAAATGACAGGATAATTTGGAACCCACAAGGAACAACTGCGACTCATGTGTTAGGAAGTATCATTTGCAGTAGCAAATGTGTTTAAAAAGCGAGTTTAGGTCGGTAGGAACCGTCGCAATTGCCGCAGAAGGCTCATTCTGTGAGGGAAGGAGGGCTGTAAGGGGAAGAGGAGGCCCACATTTCTCCAACTAGTGGAGAAATGTTAACCTAGGTTCTATACTTAGAAGGCTAAAGAGAGCGATTACATTCTAATGTCACAGCCGGCGAGAAATTTTGTGGCTCACGATGGCTCTGCGTTGCATATACCACTTGTTAAATATTTCTGAAACATAAATAGTACTACAACGACCACCTTGTATCAGTCAAACATTGCGACAACTGTTGGAATCATCACGATCCTTGGAAATGACAGGAAAATTTGGAACCCACAAGGAACAACTGCGACTCATGTGTTAGGAAGTATCATTTGCAGTAGCAAATGTGTTTAAAAAGCGAGTTTAGGTCGGTAGGAACCGTCGCAATTGCCGCAGAAGGCTCATTCGGTGAGGGAAGGAGGGCTGTAAGGGGAGGAGGAGGCCCACATTTCTCCAACTAGTGGAGAAATGTTAACCTAGGTTCTATACTTAGAAGGCTAAAGAGAGCGATTACATTCTAATGTCACAGCCGGCGAGAAATTTTGTGGCTCACGGTGGCTCTGCGTTGCATATACCACTTGTTAAATATTTCTGAAACATAAATAGTACTACGACGACCACCTTGTATCAGTCAAACATTGCGACAACTGTTGGAATCATCACGATCCTTGGAAATGACAGGAAAATTTGGAACCCACAAGGAACAACTGCGACTCATGTGTTAGGAAGTATCATTTGCAGTAGCAAATGTGTTTAAAAAGCGAGTTTAGGTCGGTAGGAACCGTCGCAATTGCCGCAGAAGGCTCATTCGGTGAGGGAAGGAGGGCTGTAAGGGGAGGAGGAGGCCCACATTTCTCCAACTAGTGGAGAAATGTTAACCTAGGTTCTATACTTAGAAGGCTAAAGAGAGCGATTACATTCTAAAGTCACAGCCGGCGAGAAATTTTGTGGCTCACGATGGCTCTGCGTTGCATATACCACATGTTAAATATTTCTGAAACATAAATAGTACTACGACGACCACCTTGTATCAGTCAAACATTGCGACAACTGTTGGAATCATCACGATCCTTGGAAATGACAGGAAAATTTGGAACCCACAAGGAACAACTGCGACTCATGTGTTAGGAAGTATCCTTTGCAGTAGCAAATGTGTTTAAAAAGCGAGTTTAGGTCGGTAGGAACCGTCGCAATTACCGCAGAAGGCTCATTCGGTTAGGGAAGGAGGGCTGTAAGGGGAGGAGGAGGCCCACATTTCTCCAACTAGTGGAGAAATGTTAACCTAGGTTTTATACTTAGAAGGCTAAAGAGAGCGATTACATTCTAATGTCACAGACGGCGAGAAATTTTGTGGCTCACGGTGGCTCTGCGTTGCATATACCACTTGTTAAATATTTCTGAGACATAAATAGTACTACGACGACCACCTTGTATCAGTCAAACATTGCGACAACTGTTGGAATCATCACGATCCTTGGAAATGACAGGAAAATTTGGAACCCACAAGGAACAACTGCGACTCATGTGTTAGGAAGTATCATTTGCAGTAGCAAATGTGTTTAAAAAGCGAGTTTAGGTCGGTAGGAACCGTCGCAATTGCCGCAGAAGGCTCATTCGGTGAGGGAAGGAGGGCTGTAAGGGGAGGAGGAGGCCCACATTTCTCCAACTAGTGGAGAAATGTTAACCTAGGTTCTATACTTAGAAGGCTAAAGAGAGCGATTACATTCTAATGTCACAGCCGGCGAGAAATTTTGTGGCTTACGAAGGCTCTGCGTTGCATATACCACTTGTTAAATATTTCTGAAACATAAATAGTACTACGACGACCACCTTGTATCAGTCAAACATTGCGACAACTGTTGGAATCATCACGATCCTTGGAAATGACAGGAAAATTTGGAACCCACAAGGAACAACTGCGACTCATGTGTTAGGAAGTATCATTTGCAGTAGCAAATGTGTTTAAAAAGCGAGTTTAGGTCGGTAGGAAACGTCGCAATTGCCGCAGAAGGCTCATTCGGTGAGGGAAGGAGGGCTGTAAGGGGAGGAGGAGGCCCACATTTCTCCAACTAGTGGAGAAATGTTAACCTAGGTTCTATACTTTGAAGGCTAAAGAGAGCGATTACATTCTAATGTCACAGCCGGCGAGAAATTTTGTGGCTTACGAAGGGTCTGCGTTGCATATACCACTTGTTAAATATTTCTGAAACATAAATAGTACTACGACGACCACCTTGTATCAGTCAAACATTGCGACAATTGTTGGAATCATCACAATCCTTGGAAATGACAGGAAAATTTGGAACCCACAAGGAACAACTGCGACTCATGTGTTAGGAAGTATCATTTGCAGTAGCAAATGTGTTTAAAAAGCGAGTTTAGGTCGGTAGGAACCGTCGCAATTGCCGCAGAAGGCTCACCTGGTGAGGGAAGGAGGGCTGTAAGGGGAGGAGGAGGCCCACATTTCTCCAACTAGTGGAGAAATGTTAACCTAGGTTCTATACTTAGAAGGCTAAAGAGAGCGATTACATTCTAATGTCACAGCCGGCGAGAAATTTTGTGGCTCACGGTGGCTCTGCGTTGCATATACCACTTGTTAAATATTTCTGAAACATAAATAGTACTACGACGACCACCTTGTATCAGTCAAACATTGCGACAACTGTTGGAATCATCACGATCCTTGGAAATGACAGGAAAATTTGGAACCCACAAGGAACAACTGCGACTCATGTGTTAGGAAGTATCATTTGCAGTAGCAAATGTGTTTAAAAAGCGAGTTTAGGTCGGTAGGAACCGTCGCAATTGCCGTAGAAGGCTCATTCGGTGAGGGAAGGAGGGCTGTAAGGGGAGGAGGAGGCCCACATTTCTCCAACTAGTGGAGAAATGTTAACCTAGGTTCTATACTTAGAAGGCTAAAGAGAGCGATTACATTCTAATGTCACAGCCGGCGAGAAATTTTGTGGCTCACGATGGCTCTGCGTTGCATATACCACTTGTTAAATATTTCTGAAACATAAATAGTACTACGACGACCACCTTGTATCAGTCAAACATTGCGACAACTGTTGGAATCATCACGATCCTTGGAAATGACAGGAAAATTTGGAACCCACAAGGAACAACTGCGACTCATGTGTTAGGAAGTATCATTTGCAGTAGCAAATGTGTTTAAAAAGCGAGTTTAGGTCGGTAGGAACCGTCGCAATTGCCGCAGAAGGCTCATTCGGAGAGGGAAGGAGGGCTGTAAGGGGAGGAGGAGGCCCACATTTCTCCAACTAGTGGAGAAATGTTAACCTAGGTTCTATACTTAGAAGGCTAAAGAGAGCGATTACATTCTAATGTCACAGCCGGCGAGAAATTTTGTGGCTCACGATGGCTCTGCGTTGCATATACCACTTGTTAAATATTTCTGAAACATAAATAGTACTACGACGACCACCTTGTATCAGTCAAACATTGCGACAACTGTTGGAATCATCACGATCCTTGGAAATGACAGGAAAATTTGGAACCCACAAGGAACAACTGCGACTCATGTGTTAGGAAGTATCATTTGCAGTAGCAAATGTGTTTAAAAAGCGAATTTAGGTCGGTAGGAACCGTCGCAATTGCCGCAGAAGGCTCATTCGGTGAGGGAAGGAGGGCTGTAAGGGGAGGAGGAGGCCCTCATTTCTCCAATTAGTGGAGAAACGTTAACCTAGGTTCTATACTTAGAAGGCTAAAGAGAGCGATTACATTCTAATGTCACAGCCGGCGAGAAATTTTGTGGCTCACGATGGCTCTGCGTTGCATATACCACTTGTTAAATATTTCTGAAACATAAATAGTACTACGACGACCACCTTGTATCAGTCAAACATTGCGACAACTGTTGGAATCATCACGATCCTTGGAAATGACAGGAAAATTTGGAACCCACAAGGAACAACTGCGACTCATGTGTTAGGAAGTATCATTTGCAGTAGCAAATGTGTTTAAAAAGCGAGTTTAGGTCGGTAGGAACCGTCGCAATTGCCGCAGAAGGCTCATTCGGAGAGGGAAGGAGGGCTGTAAGGGGAGGAGGAGGCCCACATTTCTCCAACTAGTGGAGAAATGTTAACCTAGGTTCTATACTTAGAAGGCTAAAGAGAGCGATTACATTCTAATGTCACAGCCGGCGAGAAATTTTGTGGCTCACGATGGCTCTGCGTTGCATATACCACTTGTTAAATATTTCTGAAACATAAATAGTACTACGACGACCACCTTGTATCAGTCAAACATTGCGACAACTGTTGGAATCATCACGATCCTTGGAAATGACAGGAAAATTTGGAACCCACAAGGAACAACTGCGACTCATGTGTTAGGAACTATCATTTGCAGTAGCAAATGTGTTTAAAAAGCGAGTTTAGGTTGGTAGGAACCGTCGCAATTGCCGCAGAAGGCTCATTCGGTGAGGGAAGGAGGGCTGTAAGGGGAGGAGGAGGCCCTCATTTCTCCAATTAGTGGAGAAACGTTAACCTAGGTTCTATACTTAGAAGGCTAAAGAGAGTGATTACATTCTAATGTCACAGCCGGCGAGAAATTTTGTGGCTCACGATGGCTCTTCGTTGCATATACCACTTGTTAAATATTTCTGAAACATAAATAGTACTACGACGACCACCTTGTATCAGTCAAACATTGCGACAACTGTTGGAATCATCACGATCCTTGGAAATGACAGGAAAATTTGGAACCCACAAGGAACAACTGCGACTCATGTGTCAGGAAGTATCATTTGCAGTAGCAAATGTGTTTAAAAAGCGAGTTTAGGTCGGTAGGAACCGTCGCAATTGCCGCAGAAGGCTCATTCGGTGAGGGAAGGAGGGCTGTAAGGGGAGGAGGAGGCCCACATTTCTCCAACTAGTGGAGAAATGTTAACCTAGGTTCTATACTTAGAAGGCTAAAGAGAGCGATTACATTCTAATGTCACAGCCGGCGAGAAATTTTGTGGCTCACGATGGCTCTGCGTTGCATATAGCACTTGTCAAATATTGCTGAAACATAAACAGTACTACGACGACCACCTTGTATCAGTCAAACGTTGCGACACCTGTTGGAATCATCACGATCCTTGGAAATGACAGGAAAATTTGGATCCCACAAGGAACAACTGCGACTCATGTGTTAGGAAGTATCATTTGCAGTAGCAAATGTGTTTAAAAAGCGAGTTTAGGTCGGTAGGAACCGTCGCAATTGCCGAAGAAGGCTCATTCGGTGAGGGAAGGAGGGCTGTAAGGGGAGGAGGAGGCCCACATTTCTCCAACTAGTGGAGAAATGTTAACCTAGGTTCTATACTTAGAAGGCTAAAGAGAGCGATTACATTCTAATGTCAAGAAGGCAAGAAAATTTTGTGGCTCACGGTGGCTCTGCGTTGCATATACCACTTGTTAAATATTTCTGAAACATAAATAGTACTACGACGACCACCTTGTATCAGTCAAACATTGCGACAACTGTTGGAATCATCACGATCCTTGGAAATGACAGGAAAATTTGGATCCCACAAGGAACAACTGCGACTCATGTGTTAGGAAGTATCATTTGCAGTAGCAAATGTGTTTAAAAAGCGAGTTTAGGTCGGTAGGAACCGTCGCAATTGCCGCAGAAGGCTCATTCGGAGAGGGAAGGAGGGCTGTAAGGGGAGGAGGAGGCCCACATTTCTCCAACTAGTGGAGAAATGTTAACCTAGGTTCTATACTTAGAAGGCTAAAGAGAGCGATTACATTCTAATGTCACAGCCGGCGAGAAATTTTGTGGCTCACGGTGGCTCTGCGTTGCATATACCACTTGTTAAATATTTCTGAAACATAAATAGTACTACGACGACCACCTTGTATCAGTCAAACACTGCGACAACTGTTGGAATCATCACGATCCTTGGAAATGACAGGAAAATTTGGAACCCACAAGGAACAACTGCGACTCATGTGTTAGGAAGTATCATTTGCAGTAGCAAATGTGTTTAAAAAGCGAGTTTAGGTCGGTAGGAACCGTCGCAATTGCCGCAGAAGGATCATTCGGTGAGGGAAGAAGGGCTGCAAGGGGAGGAGGAGGCCCACATTTCTCCAACTAGTGGAGAAATGTTTACATAGGTTCTATACTTAGAAGGCTAAAGAGAGCGATTACATTCTAATGTCACAGCCGGCGAGAAATTTTGTGGATCATGATGGCTCTGCGTTGCATATACCACTTGTTAAATATTTCTGAAACATAAATAGTACTACGACGACCACCTTGTATCAGTCAAACATTGCGACAACTGTTGGAATCATCACGATCCTTGGAAATGACAGGAAAATTTGGAACCCACAAGGAACAACTGCGACTTATGTGTTAGGAAGTATCATTTGCAGTAGCAAATGTGTTTAAAAAGCGAGTTTAGGTCGGTAGGAACCGTCGCAATTGCCGCAGAAGGCTCATTCGGTGAGGGAAGGAGGGCTGTAAGGGCAGGAGGAGGCCCACATTTCTCCAACTAGTGGAGAAATGTTAACCTAGGTTCTATACTTAGAAGGCTAAAGAGAGCGATTACATTCTAATGTCACAGCCGGCGAGAAATTTTGTGGCTCACGATGGCTCTTCGTTGCATCTACCACTTGTTAAATATTTCTGAAACATAAATAGTACTACGACGACCACCTTGTATCAGTCAAACATTGCGACAACTGTTGGAATCATCACGATCCTTGGAAATGACAGGAAAATTTGGAACCCACAAGGAACAACTGCGACTCATGTGTCAGGAAGTATCATTTGCAGTAGCAAATGTGTTTAAAAAGCGAGTTTAGGTCGGTAGGAACCGTCGCAATTGCCGCAGAAGGCTCATTCGGTGAGGGAAGGAGGGCTGTAAGGGGAGGAGGAGGCCCACATTTCTCCAACTAGTGGAGAAATGTTAACCTAGGTTCTATACTTAGAAGGCTAAAGAGAGCGATTACATTCTAATGTCAAGAAGGCGAGAAAATTTTGTGGCTCACGGTGGCTTTCGTTGCATATACCACTTGTTAAATATTTCTGAAACATAAATAGTACTACGACGACCACCTTGTATCAGTCAAACATTGCGACAACTGTTGGAATCATCACGATCCTTGGAAATGACAGGAAAATTTGGAACCCACAAGGAACAACTGCGACTCATGTGTTAGGAAGTATCATTTGCAGTAGCAAATGTGTTTAAAAAGCGAGTTTAGGTCGGTAGGAACCGTCGCAATTGCCGCAGAAGGCTCATTCGGAGAGGGAAGGAGGGCTGTAAGGGGAGGAGGAGGCCCACATTTCTCCAACTAGTGGAGAAATGTTAACCTAGGTTCTATACTTAGAAGGCTAAAGAGAGCGATTACATTCTAATGTCACAGCCGGCGAGAAATTTTATGGCTCACGATGGCTCTGCGTTGCATATACCACTTGTTAAATATTTCTGAAACATAAATAGTACTACGACGACCACCTTGTATCAGCCAAACATTGCGACAACTGTTGGAATCATCACGATCCTTGGAAATGACAGGAAAATTTGGAACCCACAAGGAACAACTGCGACTCATGTGTTAGGAAGTATCATTTGCAGTAGCAAATGTGTTTAAAAAGCGAGTTTAGGTCGGTAGGAACCGTCGCAATTGCCGCAGAAGGCTCATTCGGTGAGGGAAGGAGAGCTGTAAGGGGAGGAGGAGGCCCACATTTCTCCACCTAGTGGAGAAATGTTAACCTAGGTTCTATACTTACAAGGCTAAAGAGAGCGATTACATTCTAATGTCACAGCCGGCGAGAAATTTTGTGGCTCACGATGGCTCTGCGTTGCATATAGCACTTGTCAAATATTTCTGAAACATAAATAGTACTACGACGACCACCTTGTATCAGTCAAACATTGCGACAACTGTTGGAATCATCACGATCCTTGGAAATGACAGGAAAATTTGGAACCCACAAGGAACAACTGCGACTCATGTGTTAGGAAGTATCATTTGCAGTAGCAAATGTGTTTAAAAAGCGAGTTTAGGTCGGTAGGAACCGTCGCAATTGCCGCAGAAGGCTCATTCGGTGAGGGAAGGAGGGCTGTAAGGGGAGGAGGAGGCCCACATTTCTCCAACTAGTGGAGAAATGTTAACCTAGGTTCTATACTTAGAAGGCTAAAGAGAGCGATTACATTCTAATGTCACAGCCGGCGAGAAATTTTGTGGCTCACGGTGGCTCTGCGATGCATATACCACTTGTTAAATATTTCTGAAACATAAATAGTACTACGACGACCACCTTGTATCAGTCAAACACTGCGACAACTGTTGGAATCATCACGATCCTTGGAAATGACAGGAAAATTTGGAACCCACAAGGAACAACTGCGACTCATGTGTTAGGAAGTATCATTTGCAGTAGCAAATGTGTTTAAAAAGCGAGTTTAGGTCGGTAGGAACCGTCGCAATTGCCGCAGAAGGCTCATTCGGTGAGGGAAGGAGGGCTGTAAGGGGAGGAGGAGGCCCTCATTTCTTCAATTAGTGGAGAAACGTTAACCTAGGTTCTATACTTAGAAGGCTAAAGAGAGCGATTACATTCTAATGTCACAGCCGGCGAGAAATTTTGTGGCTCACGATGGCTCTGCGTTGTATATACCACTTGTTAAATATTTCTGAAACATAAATAGTACTACGACGACCACCTTGTATCAGTCAAACATTGCGACAACTGTTGGAATCATCACGATCCTTGGAAATGACAGGAAAATTTGGAACCCACAAGGAACAACTGCGCCTCATGTGTTAGGAAGTATCATTTGCAGTAGCAAATGTGTTTAAAAAGCGAGTTTAGGTCGGTAGGAACCGTCGCAATTGCCGCAGAAGGCTCATTCGGTGAGGGAAGGAGGGCTGTAAGGGGAGGAGGAGGCCCACATTTCTCCAACTAGTGGAGAAATGTTAACCTAGGTTCTATACTTAGAAGGCTAAAGAGAGCGATTACATTCTAATGTCACAGCCGGCGAGAAATTTTGTGGCTCACGATGGCTCTGCGTTGCATATACCACTTGTTAAATATTTCTGAAACATAAACAGTACTACGACGACCACCTTGTATCAGTCAAACGTTGCGACACATGTTGGAATCATCACGATCCTTGGAAATGACAGGAAAATTTGGAACCCACAAGGAACAACTGCGACTCATGTGTTAGGAAGTATCATTTGCAGTAGCAAATGTGTTTAAAAAGAGAGTTTAGGTCGGTAGGAACCGTCGCAATTGCCGCAGAAGGCTCATTCGGTGAGGGAAGGAGGGCTGTAAGGGGAGGAGGAGGCCCACATTTCTCCAACTAGTGGAGAAATGTTAACCTAGGTTCTATACTTAGAAGGCTAAAGAGTGCGATTACATTCTATTGTCAAGAAGGCGAGAAAATTTTGTGGCTCACGGTGGCTCTGCGTTGCATATACCACTTGTTAAATATTTCTGAAACATAAATAGTACTACGACGACCACCTTGTATCAGTCAAACATTGCGACAACTGTTGGAATCATCACGATCCTTGGAAATGACAGGAAAATTTGGAACCCACAAGGAACAACTGCGACTCATGTGTTAGGAAGTATCATTTGCAGTAGCAAATGTGTTTAAAAAGCGAGTTTAGGTCGGTAGGAACCGTCGCAATTGCCGCAGAAGGCTCATTCGGTGAGGGAAGGAGGGCTGTAAGGGGAGGAGGAGGCCCACATTTCTCCAACTAGTGGAGAAATGTTAACCTAGGTTCTATACTTAGAAGGCTAAAGAGAGCGATTACATTCTAATGTCACAGCCGGCGAGAAATTTTGTGGCTCACGGCGGCTCTGCGTTGCATATACCACTTGTTAAATATTTCTGAAACATAAATAGTACTACGACGACCACCTTGTATCAGTCAAACATTGCGACAACTGTTGGAATCATCACGATCCTTGGAAATGACAGGAAAATTTGGAACCCACAAGGAACAACTGCGACTCATGTGTTAGGAAGTATCATTTGCAGTAGCAAATGTGTTTAAAAAGCGAGTTTAGGTCGGTAGGAACCGTCGCAATTGCCGCAGAAGGCTCATTCGGTGAGGGAAGGAGGGCTGTAAGGGGAGGAGGAGGCCCACATTTCTCCAACTAGTGGAGAAATGTTAACCTAGGTTCTATACTTAGAAGGCTAAAGAGAGCGATTACATTCTAATGTCACAGCCGGCGAGAAATTTTGTGGCTCACGATGGCTCTGCGTTGCATATACCACTTGTTAAATATTTCTGAAACATAAATAGTACTAGGACGACCACCTTGTATGAGTTAAACATTGCGACAACTGTTGGAATCATCACGATCCTTGGAAATGACAGGAAAATTTGGAACCCACAAGGAACAACTGCGACTCATGTGTTAGGAAGTATCATTTGCAGTAGCAAATGTGTTTAAAAAGCGAGTTTAGGTCGATAGGAACCGTCGCAATTGCCGCAGAAGGCTCATTCGGTGAGGGAAGGAGGGCTGTAAGGGGAGGAGGAGGCCCTCATTTCTCCAATTAGTGGAGAAACGTTAACCTAGGTTCAATACTTAGAAGGCTAAAGAGAGCGATTACATTCTAATGTCACAGCCGGCGAGAGTTTTTGTGGCTCACGATGGCTCTGCGTTGCATATACCACTTGTTAAATATTTCTGAAACATAAATAGTACTACGACGACCACCTTGTATCAGTCAAACATTGCGACAACTGTTGGAATCATCACGATCCTTGGAAATGGCAGGAAAATTTGGAACCCACAAGGAACAACTGCGACTCATGTGTTAGGAAGTTTCATTTGCAGTAGCAAATGTGTTTAAAAAGCGAGTTTAGGTCGGTAGGAACCGTCGCAATTGCCGCAGAAGGCTCATTCGGTGAGGGAAGGAGGGCTGTAAGGGGAGGAGGAGGCCCACATTTCTCCAACTAGTGGAGAAATGTTAACCTAGGTTCTATACTTAGATGGCTAAAGAGAGCGATTACATTCTAATGTCACAGCCGGCGACAAATTTTGTGGCTCACGGTGGCTCTGCGTTGCATATACCACTTGTTAAATATTTCTGAAACATAAATAGTACTACGACGTCCACCTTGTATCAGTCAAACATTGCGACAACTGTTGGAATCATCACGATCCTTGGAAATGACAGGAAAATTTGGAACCCACAAGGAACAACTGCGACTCATGTGTTAGGAAGTATCATTTGCAGTAGCAAATGTGTTTAAAAAGCGAGTTTAGGTCGGTAGGAACCGTCGCAATTGCCGCAGAAGGCTCATTCGGTGAGGGAAGGAGGGCTGTAAGGGGAGGAGGAGGCCCACATTTCTCCAACTAGTGGAGAAATGTTAACCTAGGTTCTATACTTAGAAGGCTAAAGAGAGCGATTACATTCTAATGTCACAGCCGGCGAGAAATTTTGTGGCTCACGATGGCTCTGCGTTGCATATACCACTTGTTAAATATTTCTGAAACATAAATAGTACTACGACGACCACCTTGTATCAGTCAAACATTGCGACAACTGTTGGAATCATCACGATCCTTGGAAATGACAGGAAAATTTGGAACCCACAAGGAACAACTGCGACTCATGTGTTAGGAAGTATCATTTGCAGTAGCAAATGTGTTTAAAAAGCGAGTTTAGGTCGGTAGGAACCGTCGCAATTGCCGCAGAAGGCTCATTCGGTGAGGGAAGGAGGGCTGTAAGGGGAGGAGGAGGCCCACATTTCTCCAACTAGTGCAGAAATGTTAACCTAGGTTCTATACTTAGAAGGCTAAAGAGAGCGATTACATTCTAATGTCACAGCCGGCGAGAAATTTTGTGGCTCACGATGGCTCTGCGTTGCATATACCACTTGTTAAATATTTCTGAAACATAAATAGTACTACGACGACCACCTTGTATCAGTCAAACATTGCGACAACTGTTGGAATCATCACGATCCTTGGAAATGACAGGAAAATTTGGAACCCACAAGGAACAACTGCGACTCATGTGTTAGGAAGTATCATTTGCAGTAGCAAATGTGTTTAAAAAGCGAGTTTAGGTCGGTAGGAACCGTCGCAATTGCCGCAGAAGGCTCATTCGGTGAGGGAAGGAGGGCTGTAAGGGGAGGAGGAGGCCCACATTTCTCCAACTAGTGGAGAAATGTTAACCTAGGTTCTATACTTAGAAGGCTAAAGAGAGCGATTACATTCTAATGTCACAGCCGGCGAGAAATTTTGTGGCTCACGATGGCTCTGCGTTGCATATACCACTTGTTAAATATTTCTGAAACATAAATAGTACTACGACGACCACCTTGTATCAGTTAAACATTGCGACAACTGTTGGAATCATCACGATCCTTGGAAATGACAGGAAAATTTGGAACCCACAAGGAACAACTGCGACTCATGTGTTAGGAAGTATCATTTGCAGTAGCAAATGTGTTTAAAAAGCGAGTTTAGGTCGGTAGGAACCGTCGCAATTGCCGCAGAAGGCTCATTCGGTGAGGGAAGGAGGGCTGTAAGGGGAGGAGGAGGCCCACATTTCTCCAACTAGTGGAGAAATGTTAACCTAGGTTCTATACTTAGAAGGCTAAAGAGAGCGATTACATTCTAATGTCACAGCCGGCGAGAAATTTTGTGGCTCACGATGGCTCTTCGTTGCATATACCACTTGTTAAATATTTCTGAAACATAAATAGTACTACGACGACCACCTTGTATCAGTCAAACATTGCGACAACTGTTGGAATCATCACGATCCTTGGAAATGACAGGAAAATTTGGAACCCACAAGGAACAACTGCGACTCATGTGTCAGGAAGTATCATTTGCAGTAGCAAATGTGTTTAAAAAGCGAGTTTAGGTCGGTAGGAACCGTCGCAATTGCCGCAGAAGGCTCATTCGGTGAGGGAAGGAGGGCTGTAAGGGGAGGAGGAGGCCCACATTTCTCCAACTAGTGGAGAAATGTTAACCTAGGTTCTATACTTAGAAGGCTAAAGAGAGCGATTACATTCTAATGTCAAGAAGGCGAGAAAATTTTGTGGCTCACGGTGGCTTTCGTTGCATATACCACTTGTTAAATATTTCTGAAACATAAATAGTACTACGACGACCACCTTGTATCAGTCAAACATTGCGACAACTGTTGGAATCATCACGATCCTTGGAAATGACAGGAAAATTTGGAACCCACAAGGAACAACTGCGACTCATGTGTTAGGAAGTATCATTTGCAGTAGCAAATGTGTTTAAAAAGCGAGTTTAGGTCGGTAGGAACCGTCGCAATTGCCGCAGAAGGCTCATTCGGAGAGGGAAGGAGGGCTGTAAGGGGAGGAGGAGGCCCACATTTCTCCAACTAGTGGAGAAATGTTAACCTAGGTTCTATACTTAGAAGGCTAAAGAGAGCGATTACATTCTAATGTCACAGCCGGCGAGAAATTTTGTGGCTCACGATGGCTCTGCGTTGCATATACCACTTGTTAAATATTTCTGAAACATAAATAGTACTACGACGACCACCTTGTATCAGCCAAACATTGCGACAACTGTTGGAATCATCACGATCCTTGGAAATGACAGGAAAATTTGGAACCCACAAGGAACAACTGCGACTCATGTGTTAGGAAGTATCATTTGCAGTAGCAAATGTGTTTAAAAAGCGAGTTTAGGTCGGTAGGAACCGTCGCAATTGCCGCAGAAGGCTCATTCGGTGAGGGAAGGAGAGCTGTAAGGGGAGGAGGAGGCCCACATTTCTCCACCTAGTGGAGAAATGTTAACCTATGTTCTATACTTAGAAGGCTAAAGAGAGCGATTACATTCTAATGTCACAGCCGGCGAGAAATTTTGTGGCTCACGATGGCTCTGCGTTGCATATAGCACTTGTCAAATATTTCTGAAACATAAATAGTACTACGACGACCACCTTGTATCAGTCAAACATTGCGACAACTGTTGGAATCATCACGATCCTTGGAAATGACAGGAAAATTTGGAACCCACAAGGAACAACTGCGACTCATGTGTTAGGAAGTATCATTTGCAGTAGCAAATGTGTTTAAAAAGCGAGTTTAGGTCGGTAGGAACCGTCGCAATTGCCGCAGAAGGCTCATTCGGTGAGGGAAGGAGGGCTGTAAGGGGAGGAGGAGGCCCACATTTCTCCAACTAGTGGAGAAATGTTAACCTAGGTTCTATACTTAGAAGGCTAAAGAGAGCGATTACATTCTAATGTCACAGCCGGCGAGAAATTTTGTGGCTCACGGTGGCTCTGCGATGCATATACCACTTGTTAAATATTTCTGAAACATAAATAGTACTACGACGACCACCTTGTATCAGTCAAACACTGCGACAACTGTTGGAATCATCACGATCCTTGGAAATGACAGGAAAATTTGGCACCCACAAGGAACAACTGCGACTCATGTGTTAGGAAGTATCATTTGCAGTAGCAAATGTGTTTAAAAAGCGAGTTTAGGTCGGTAGGAACCGTCGCAATTGCCGCAGAAGGCTCATTCGGTGAGGGAAGGAGGGCTGTAAGGGGAGGAGGAGGCCCTCATTTCTTCAATTAGTGGAGAAACGTTAACCTAGGTTCTATACTTAGAAGGCTAAAGAGAGCGATTACATTCTAATGTCACAGCCGGCGAGAAATTTTGTGGCTCACGATGGCTCTGCGTTGTATATACCACTTGTTAAATATTTCTGAAACATAAATAGTACTACGACGACCACCTTGTATCAGTCAAACATTGCGACAACTGTTGGAATCATCACGATCCTTGGAAATGACAGGAAAATTTGGAACCCACAAGGAACAACTGCGCCTCATGTGTTAGGAAGTATCCTTTGCAGTAGCAAATGTGTTTAAAAAGCGAGTTTAGGTCGGTAGGAACCGTCGCAATTGCCGCAGAAGGCTCATTCGGTGAGGGAAGGAGGGCTGTAAGGGGAGGAGGAGGGCCACATTTCTCCAACTAGTGGAGAAATGTTAACCTAGGTTCTATACTTAGAAGGCTAAAGAGAGCGATTACATTCTAATGTCACAGCCGGCGAGAAATTTTGTGGCTCACGATGGCTCTTCGTTGCATATACCACTTGTTAAATATTTCTGAAACATAAATAGTACTACGACGACCACCTTGTATCAGTCAAACATTGCGACAACTGTTGGAATCATCACGATCCTTGGAAATGACAGGAAAATTTGGAACCCACAAGGAACAACTGCGACTCATGTGTTAGGAAGTATCATTTGCAATAGCAAATGTGTTTAAAAAGCGAGTTTAGGTCGGTAGGAACCGTCGCAATTGCCGCAGAAGGCTCGATCGGTGAGGGAAGGAGGGCTGTAAGGGGAGGAGGAGGCCCACATTTCTCCAACTAGTGGAGAAATGTTAACCTAGGTTCTATACTTAGAAGGCTAAAGAGAGCGATTACATTCTAATGTCACAGCCGGCGAGAAATTTTGTGGCTCACGATGGCTCTGCGTTGCATATACCACTTGTTAAATATTTCTGAAACATAAACAGTACTACGACGACCACCTTGTATCAGTCAAACGTTGCGACACCTGTTGGAATCATCACGATCCTTGGAAATGACAGGAAAATTTGGAACCCACAAGGAACAACTGCGACTCATGTGTTAGGAAGTATCATTTGCAGTAGCAAATGTGTTTAAAAAGAGAGTTTAGGTCGGTAGGAACCGTCGCAATTGCCGCAGAAGGCTCATTCGGTGAGGGAAGGAGGGCTGTAAGGGGAGGAGGAGGCCCACATTTCTCCAACTAGTGGAGAAATGTTAACCTAGGTTCTATACTTAGAAGGCTAAAGAGAGCGATTACATTCTAATGTCACAGCCGGCGAGAAATTTTGTGGCTCACGATGGCTCTTCGTTGCATATACCACTTGTTAAATATTTCTGAAACATAAATAGTACTACGACGACCACCTTGTATCAGTCAAACATTGCGACAACTGTTGGAATCATCACGATCCTTGGAAATGACAGGAAAATTTGGAACCCACAAGGAACAACTGCGACTCATGTGTCAGGAAGTATCATTTGCAGTAGCAAATGTGTTTAAAAAGCGAGTTTAGGTCGGTAGGAACCGTCGCAATTGCCGCAGAAGGCTCATTCGGTGAGGGAAGGAGGGCTGTAAGGGGAGGAGGAGGCCCACATTTCTCCAACTAGTGGAGAAATGTTAACCTAGGTTCTATACTTAGAAGGCTAAAGAGAGCGATTACATTCTAATGTCAAGAAGGCGAGAAAATTTTGTGGCTCACGGTGGCTTTCGTTGCATATACCACTTGTTAAATATTTCTGAAACATAAATAGTACTACGACGACCACCTTGTATCAGTCAAACATTGCGACAACTGTTGGAATCATCACGATCCTTGGAAATGACAGGAAAATTTGGAACCCACAAGGAACAACTGCGACTCATGTGTTAGGAAGTATCATTTGCAGTAGCAAATGTGTTTAAAAAGCGAGTTTAGGTCGGTAGGAACCGTCGCAATTGCCGCAGAAGGCTCATTCGGTGAGGGAAGGAGGGCTGTAAGGGGAGGAGGAGGCCCACATTTCTCCAACTAGTGGAGAAATGTTAACCTAGGTTCTATACTTAGAAGGCTAAAGAGAGCGATTACATTCTAATGTCACAGCCGGCGAGAAATTTTGTGGCTCACGGTGGCTCTGCGATGCATATACCACTTGTTAAATATTTCTGAAACATAAATAGTACTACGACGACCACCTTGTATCAGTCAAACACTGCGACAACTGTTGGAATCATCACGATCCTTGGAAATGACAGGAAAATTTGGAACCCACAAGGAACAACTGCGACTCATGTGTTAGGAAGTATCATTTGCAGTAGCAAATGTGTTTAAAAAGCGAGTTTAGGTCGGTAGGAACCGTCGCAATTGCCGCAGAAGGCTCATTCGGTGAGGGAAGGAGGGCTGTAAGGGGAGGAGGAGGCCCTCATTTCTTCAATTAGTGGAGAAACGTTAACCTAGGTTCTATACTTAGAAGGCTAAAGAGAGCGATTACAATCTAATGTCACAGCCGGCGAGAAATTTTGTGGCTCACGATGGCTCTGCGTTGTATATACCACTTGTTAAATATTTCTGAAACATAAATAGTACTACGACGACCACCTTGTATCAGTCAAACATTGCGACAACTGTTGGAATCATCACGATCCTTGGAAATGACAGGAAAATTTGGAACCCACAAGGAACAACTGCGCCTCATGTGTTAGGAAGTATCATTTGCAGTAGCAAATGTGTTTAAAAAGCGAGTTTAGGTCGGTAGGAACCGTCGCAATTGCCGCAGAAGGCTCATTCGGTGAGGGAAGGAGGGCTGTAAGGGGAGGAGGAGGGCCACATTTCTCCAACTAGTGGAGAAATGTTAACCTAGGTTCTATACTTAGAAGGCTAAAGAGAGCGATTACATTCTAATGTCACAGACGGCGAGAAATTTTGTGGCTCACGATGGCTCTTCGTTGCATATACCACTTGTTAAATATTTCTGAAACATAAATAGTACTACGACGACCACCTTGTATCAGTCAAACATTGCGACAACTGTTGGAATCATCACGATCCTTGGAAATGACAGGAAAATTTGGAACCCACAAGGAACAACTGCGACTCATGTGTTAGGAAGTATCATTTGCAATAGCAAATGTGTTTAAAAAGCGAGTTTAGGTCGGTAGGAACCGTCGCAATTGCCGCAGAAGGCTCGATCGGTGAGGGAAGGAGGGCTGTAAGGGGAGGAGGAGGCCCACATTTCTCCAACTAGTGGAGAAATGTTAACCTAGGTTCTATACTTAGAAGGCTAAAGAGAGCGATTACATTCTAATGTCACAGCCGGCGAGAAATTTTGTGGCTCACGATGGCTCTGCGTTGCATATACCACTTGTTAAATATTTCTGAAACATAAACAGTACTACGACGACCACCTTGTATCAGTCAAACGTTGCGACACCTGTTGGAATCATCACGATCCTTGGAAATGACAGGAAAATTTGGAACCCACAAGGAACAACTGCGACTCATGTGTTAGGAAGTATCATTTGCAGTAGCAAATGTGTTTAAAAAGAGAGTTTAGGTCGGTAGGAACCGTCGCAATTGCCGCAGAAGGCTCATTCGGTGAGGGAAGGAGGGCTGTAAGGGGAGGAGGAGGCCCACATTTCTCCAACTAGTGGAGAAATGTTAACCTAGGTTCTATACTTAGAAGGCTAAAGAGAGCGATTACATTCTAATGTCACAGCCGGCGAGAAATTTTGTGGCTCACGGTGGCTCTGCGTTGCATATACCACTTGTTAAATATTTCTGAAACATAAATAGTACTACGACGACCACCTTGTATCAGTCAAACATTGCGACAACTGTTGGAATCATCACGATCCTTGGAAATGACAGGAAAATTTGGAACCCACAAGGAACAACTGCGACTCATGTGTTAGGAAGTATCATTTGCAGTAGCAAATGTGTTTAAAAAGCGAATTTAGGTCCGTAGGAACCGTCGCAATTGCCGCAGAAGGCTCATTCGGTGAGGGAAGGAGGGCTGTAAGGGGAGGAGGAGGCCCACATTTCTCCAACTAGTGGAGAAATGTTAACCTAGGTTCTATACTTAGAAGGCTAAAGAGAGCGATTACATTCTAATGTCACAGCCGGCGAGAAATTTTGTGGCTCACGATGGCTCTGCGTTGCATATACCCTTTGTTAAATATTTCTGAAACATAAATAGTACTAGGACGACCACCTTGTATGAGTTAAACATTGCGACAACTGTTGGAATCATCACGATCCTTGGAAATGACAGGAAAATTTGGAACCCACAAGGAACAACTGCGACTCATGTGTTAGGAAGTATCATTTGCAGTAGCAAATGTGTTTAAAAAGCGAGTTTAGGTCGATAGGAACCGTCGCAATTGCCGCAGAAGGCTCATTCGGTGAGGGAAGGAGGGCTGTAAGGGGAGGAGGAGGCCCTCATTTCTCCAATTAGTGGAGAAACGTTAACCTAGGTTCAATACTTAGAAGGCTAAAGAGAGCGATTACATTCTAATGTCACAGCCGGCGAGAGTTTTTGTGGCTCACGATGGCTCTGCGTTGCATATACCACTTGTTAAATATTTCTGAAACATAAATAGTACTACGACGACCACCTTGTATCAGTCAAACATTGCGACAACTGTTGGAATCATCACGATCCTTGGAAATGGCAGGAAAATTTGGAACCCACAAGGAACAACTGCGACTCATGTGTTAGGAAGTATCATTTGCAGTAGCAAATGTGTTTAAAAAGCGAGTTTAGGTCGGTAGGAACCGTCGCAATTGCCGCAGAAGGCTCATTCGGTGAGGGAAGGAGGGCTGTAAGGGGAGGAGGAGGCCCACATTTCTCCAACTAGTGGAGAAATGTTAACCTAGGTTCTATACTTAGATGGCTAAAGAGAGCGATTACATTCTAATGTCACAGCCGGCGACAAATTTTGTGGCTCACGGTGGCTCTGCGTTGCATATACCACTTGTTAAATATTTCTGAAACATAAATAGTACTACGACGTCCACCTTGTATCAGTCAAACATTGCGACAACTGTTGGAATCAGAACGATCCTTGGAAATGACAGGAAAATTTGGAACCCACAAGGAACAACTGCGACTCATGTGTTAGAAAGTATCATTTGCAGTAGCAAATGTGTTTAAAAAGCGAGTTTAGGTCGGTAGGAACCGTCGCAATTGCCGCAGAAGGCTCATTCGGTGAGGGAAGGAGGGCTGTAAGGGGAGGAGGAGGCCCACATTTCTCCAACTAGTGGAGAAATGTTAACCTAGGTTCTATACTTAGAAGGCTAAAGAGAGCGATTACATTCTAATGTCACAGCCGGCGAGAAATTTTGTGGCTCACGATGGCTCTGCGTTGCATATACCACTTGTTAAATATTTCTGAAACATAAATAGTACTACGACGACCACCTTGTATCAGTCAAACATTGCGAC
This sequence comes from Schistocerca cancellata, assembly GCF_023864275.1. Taxonomy (NCBI): domain Eukaryota; kingdom Metazoa; phylum Arthropoda; class Insecta; order Orthoptera; family Acrididae; genus Schistocerca; species Schistocerca cancellata. Next base: position 76,190,295 of record NC_064627.1, on the reverse strand, counting down.
AACTGTTGGAATCATCACGATCCTTGGAAATGACAGGAAAATTTGGAACCCACAAGGAACAACTGCGACTCATGTGTTAGGAAGTATCATTTGCAGTAGCAAATGTGTTTAAAAAGCGAGTTTAGGTCGGTAGGAACCGTCGCAATTGCCGCAGAAGGCTCATTCGGTGAGGGAAGGAGGGCTGTAAGGGGAGGAGGAGGCCCACATTTCTCCAACTAGTGCAGAAATGTTAACCTAGGTTCTATACTTAGAAGGCTAAAGAGAGCGATTACATTCTAATGTCACAGCCGGCGAGAAATTTTGTGGCTCACGATGGCTCTGCGTTGCATATACCACTTGTTAAATATTTCTGAAACATAAATAGTACTACGACGACCACCTTGTATCAGTCAAACATTGCGACAACTGTTGGAATCATCACGATCCTTGGAAATGACAGGAAAATTTGGAACCCACAAGGAACAACTGCGACTCATGTGTTAGGAAGTATCATTTGCAGTAGCAAATGTGTTTAAAAAGCGAGTTTAGGTCGGTAGGAACCGTCGCAATTGCCGCAGAAGGCTCATTCGGTGAGGGAAGGAGGGCTGTAAGGGGAGGAGGAGGCCCACATTTCTCCAACTAGTGGAGAAATGTTAACCTAGGTTCTATACTTAGAAGGCTAAAGAGAGCGATTACGTTCTAATGTCACAGCCGGCGAGAAATTTTGTGGCTCACGATGGCTCTGCGTTGCATATACCACTTGTTAAATATTTCTGAAACATAAATAGTACTAGGACGACCACCTTGTATCAGTTAAACATTGCGACAACTGTTGGAATCATCACGATCCTTGGAAATGACAGGAAAATTTGGAACCCACAAGGAACAACTGCGACTCATGTGTTAGGAAGTATCATTTGCAGTAGCAAATGTGTTTAAGAAGCGAGTTTAGGTCGGTAGGAACCGTCGCAATTGCCGCAGAAGGCTCATTCGGTGACGGAAGGAGGGCTGTAAGGGGAGGAGGAGGCCCACATTTCTCCAACTAGTGGAGAAATGTTAACCTAGGTTCTATACTTAGAAGGCTAAAGAGAGCGATTACATTCCAATGTCACAGCCGGCGAGAAATTTTGTGGCTCACGATGGCTCTGCGTTGCATATACCACTTGTTAAATATTTCTGAAACATAAATAGTACTACGACGACCACCTTGTATCAGTCAAACATTGCGACAAGTGTTGGAATCATCACGATCCTTGGAAATGACAGGAAAATTTGGAACCCACAAGGAACAACTGCGACTCATGTGTTAGGAAGTATCATTTGCAGTAGCAAATGTGTTTAAGAAGCGAGTTTAGGTCGGTAGGAACCGTCGCAATTGCCGAGGAAGGCTAATTCGGTGAGGGAAGGAGGGCTGTAAGGGGAGGAGGAGGCCCACATTTCTCCAACTAGTGGAGAAATGTTAACCTAGGTTCTATACTTAGAAGGCTAAAGAGAGCGATTACATTCTAATGTCACAGCCGGCGAGAAATTTTGTGGCTCACGATGGCTCTGCGTTGCATATACCACTTGTTAAATATTTCTGAAACATAAATAGTACTACGACGACCACCTTGTATCAGTCAAACATTGCGACAACTGTTGGAATCATCACGATCCTTGGAAATGACAGGAAAATTTGGAACCCACAAGGAACAACTGCGACTCATGTGTTAGGAAGTATCATTTGCAGTAGCAAATGTGTTTAAAAAGCGAGTTTAGGTCGGTAGGAACCGTCGCAATTGCCGCAGAAGGCTCATTCGGTGAGGGAAGGAGGGCTGTAAGGGGAGGAGGAGGCCCACATTTCTCCAACTAGTGGAGAAATGTTAACCTAGGTTCTATACTTAGAAGGCTAAAGAGAGCGATTACATTCTAATGTCACAGCCGGCGAGAAATTTTGTGGCTCACGGTGGCTCTGCGTTGCTTATACCACTTGTTAAATATTTCTGAAACATAAATAGTACTACGACGACCACCTTGTATCAGTCAAACACTGCGACAACTGTTGGAATCATCACGATCCTTGCAAATGACAGGAAAATTTGGAACCCACAAGGAACAACTGCGACTCATGTGTTAGGAAGTATCATTTGCAGTAGCAAATGTGTTTAAAAAGCGAGTTTAGGTCGGTAGGAACCGTCGCAATTGCCGCAGAAGACTCATTCGGTGAGGGAAGGAGGGCTGTAAGGGGAGGAGGAGGCCCTCATTTCTCCAATTAGTGGAGAAACGTTAACCTAGGTTCTATACTTAGAAGGCTAAAGAGAGCGATTACATTCTAATGTCACAGCCGGCGAGAAATTTTGTGGCTCACGATGGCTCTGCGTTGCATATACCACTTGTTAAATATTTCTGAAACATAAATAGTACTACGACGACCACCTTGTATCAGTCAAACATTGCGACAACTGTTGGAATCATCACGATCCTTGGAAATGACAGGAAAATTTGGAACCCACAAGGAACAACTGCGACTCATGTGTTAGGAAGTATCATTTGCAGTAGCAAATGTGTTTAAAAAGCGAGTTTAGGTCGGTAGGAACCGTCGCAATTGCCGCAGAAGGCTCATTCGGTGAGGGAAGGAGGGCTGTAAGGGGAGGAGGAGGCCCACATTTCTCCAACTAGTGGAGAAATGTTAACCTAGGTTCTATACTTAGATGGCTAAAGAGAGCGATTACATTCTAATGTCACAGCCGGCGACAAATTTTGTGGCTCACGGTGGCTCTGCGTTGCATATACCACTTGTTAAATATTTCTGAAACATAAATAGTACTACGACGTCCACCTTGTATCAGTCAAACATTGCGACAACTGTTGGAATCATCACGATCCTTGGAAATGACAGGAAAATTTGGAACCCACAAGGAACAACTGCGACTCATGTGTTAGGAAGTATCATTTGCAGTAGCAAATGTGTTTAAAAAGCGAGTTTAGGTCGGTAGGAACCGTCGCAATTGCCGCAGAAGGCTCATTCGGTGAGGGAAGGAGGGCTGTAAGGGGAGGAGGAGGCCCACATTTCTCCAACTAGTGGAGAAATGTTAACCTAGGTTCTATACTTAGAAGGCTAAAGAGAGCGATTACATTCTAATGTCACAGCCGGCGAGAAATTTTGTGGCTCACGATGGCTCTGCGTTGCATATACCACTTGTTAAATATTTCTGAAACATAAATAGTACTACGACGACCACCTTGTATCAGTCAAACATTGCGACAACTGTTGGAATCATCACGATCCTTGGAAATGACAGGAAAATTTGGAACCCACAAGGAACAACTGCGACTCATGTGTTATGAACTATCATTTGCAGTAGCAAATGTGTTTAAGAAGCGAGTTTAGGTCGGTAGGAACCGTCGCAATTGCCGCAGAAGGCTCATTCGGTGAGGGAAGGAGGGCTGTAAGGGGAGGAGGAGGCCCACATTTCTCCAACTAGTGGAGAAATGTTAACCTAGGTTCTATACTTAGAAGGCTAAAGAGAGCGATTACATTCTAATGTCACAGCCGGCGAGAAGTTTTGTGGCTCACGATGGCTCTGCGTTGCATATACCACTTGTTAAATATTTCTGAAACATAAATAGTACTACGACGACCACCTTGTATCAGTCAAACATTGCGACAACTGTTGGAATCATCACGATCCTTGGAAATGACAGGAAAATTTGGAACCCACAAGGAACAACTGCGACTCATGTGTTAGGAAGTATCATTTGCAGTAGCAAATGTGTTTAAAAAGCGAGTTTAGGTCGGTAGGAACCGTCGCAATTGCCGCAGAAGGCTCATTCGGTGAGGGAAGGAGGGCTGTATGGGGAGGAGGAGGCCCACATTTCTCCAACTAGTGGAGAAATGTTAACCTAGGTTCTATACTTAGAAGGCTAAAGAGAGCGATTACATTCTAATGTCACAGCCGGCGAGAAATTTTGTGGCTCACGGTGGCTCTGCGTTGCATATACCACTTGTTAAATATTTCTGAAACATAAATAGTACTACGACGACCACCTTGTATCAGTCAAACACTGCGACAACTGTTGGAATCATCACGATCCTTGCAAATGACAGGAAAATTTGGAACCCACAAGGAACAACTGCGACTCATGTGTTAGGAAGTATCATTTGCAGTAGCAAATGTGTTTAAAAAGCGAGTTTAGGTCGGTAGGAACCGTCGCAATTGCCGCAGAAGACTCATTCGGTGAGGGAAGGAGGGCTGTAAGGGGAGGAGGAGGCCCTCATTTCTCCAATTAGTGGAGAAACGTTAACCTAGGTTCTATACTTAGAAGGCTAAAGAGAGCGATTACATTCTAATGTCACAGCCGGCGAGAAATTTTGTGGCTCACGATGGCTCTGCGTTGCATATACCACTTGTTAAATATTTCTGAAACATAAATAGTACTACGACGACCACCTTGTATCAGTCAAACATTGCGACAACTGTTGGAATCATCACGATCCTTGGAAATGACAGGAAAATTTGGAACCCACAAGGAACAACTGCGACTCATGTGTTAGGAAGTATCATTTGCAGTAGCAAATGTGTTTAAAAAGCGAGTTTAGGTCGGTAGGAACCGTCGCAATTGCCGCAGAAGGCTCATTCGGTGAGGGAAGGAGGGCTGTAAGGGGAGGAGGAGGCCCACATATCTCCACCTAGTGGAGAAATGTTAACCTAGGTTCTATACTTAGAAGGCTAAAGAGAGCGATTACATTCTAATGTCACAGCCGGCAAGAAATTTTGTGGCTCACGATGGCTCTGCGTTGCATATACCACTTGTTAAATATTTCTGAAACATAAATAGTACTACGACGACCACCTTGTATCAGTCAAACATTGCGACAACTGTTGGAATCATCACGATCCTTGGAAATGACAGGAAAATTTGGAACCCACAAGGAACAACTGCGACTCATGTGTTAGGAAGTATCATTTGCAGTAGCAAATGTGTTTAAAAAGCGAGTTTAGGTCGGTAGGAACCGTCGCAATTGCCGCAGAAGGCTCATTCGGTGAGGGAAGGAGGGCTGTAAGGGGAGGAGGAGGCCCACATTTCTCCAACTAGTGGAGAAATGTTAACCTAGGTTCTATACTTAGAAGGCTAAAGAGAGCGATTACATTCTAATGTCACAGCCGGCGAGAAATTTTGTGGCTCACGATGGCTCTGCGTTGCATATACCACTTGTTAAATATTTCTGAAACATAAATAGTACTACGACGACCACCTTGTATCAGTCAAACATTGCGACAACTGTTGGAATCATCACGATCCTTGGAAATGACAGGAAAATTTGGAACCCACAAGGAACAACTGCGACTCATGTGTTAGGAAGTATCATTTGCAGTAGCAAATGTGTTTAAAAAGCGAGTTTAGGTCGGTAGGAACCGTCGCAATTGCCGCAGAAGGCTCATTCGGTGAGGGAAGGAGGGCTGTAAGGGGAGGAGGAGGCCCACATTTCTCCAACTAGTGGAGAAATGTTAACCTAGGTTCTATACTTAGAAGGCTAAAGAGAGCGATTACATTCTAATGTCACAGCCGGCGAGAAATTTTGTGGCTCACGATGGCTCTGCGTTGCATATACCACTTGTTAAATATTTCTGAAACATAAATAGTACTACGACGACCACCTTGTATCAGTCAAACATTGCGACAACTGTTGGAATCATCACGATCCTTGGAAATGACAGGAAAATTTGGAACCCACAAGGAACAACTGCGACTCATGTGTTAGGAAGTATCATTTGCAGTAGCAAATGTGTTTAAAAAGCGAGTTTAGGTCGGTAGGAACCGTCGCAATTGCCGCAGAAGGCTCATTCGGTGAGGGAAGGAGGGCTGTAAGGGGAGGAGGAGGCCCACATTTCTCCAACTAGTGGAGAAATGTTAACCTAGGTTCTATACTTAGAAGGCTAAAGAGAGCGATTACATTCTAATGTCACAGCCGGCGAGAAATTTTGTGGCTCATGATGGCTCTGCGTTGCATATACCACTTGTTAAATATTTCTGAAACATAAATAGTACTAGGACGACTACCTTGTATCAGTTAAACATTGCGACAACTGTTGGAATCATCACGATCCTTGGAAATGACAGGAAAATTTGGAACCCACAAGGAACAACTGCGACTCATGTGTTAGGAAGTATCATTTGCAGTAGCAAATGTGTTTAAGAAGCGAGTTTAGGTCGGTAGGAACCGTCGCAATTGCCGCAGAAGGCTCATTCGGTGAGGGAAGGAGGGCTGTAAGGGGAGGAGGAGGCCCACATTTCTCCAACTAGTGGAGAAATGTTAACCTAGGTTCTATACTTAGAAGGCTAAAGAGAGCGATTACATTCTAATGTCACAGCCGGCGAGAAATTTTGTGGCTCACGATGGCTCTGCGTTGCATATACCACTTGTTAAATATTTCTGAAACATAAATAGTACTAGGACGACCACCTTGTATCAGTGAAACATTGCGACAACTGTTGGAATCATCACGATCCTTGGAAATGACAGGAAAATTTGGAACCCACAAGGAACAACTGCGACTCATGTGTTAGGAAGTATCATTTGCAGTAGCAAATGTGTTTAAGAAGCGAGTTTAGGTCGGTAGGAACCGTCGCAATTGCCGAGGAAGGCTAATTCGGTGAGGGAAGGAGGGCTGTAAGGGGAGGAGGAGGCCCACATTTCTCCAACTAGTGGAGAAATGTTAACCTAGGTTCTATACTTAGAAGGCTAAAGAGAGCGATTACATTCTAATGTCACAGCCGGCGAGAAATTTTGTGGCTCACGATGGCTCTGCGTTGCATATACCACTTGTTAAATATTTCTGAAACATAAATAGTACTACGACGACCACCTTGTATCAGTCAAACATTGCGACAACTGTTGGAATCATCACGATCCTTGGAAATGACAGGAAAATTTGGAACCCACAAGGAACAACTGCGACTCATGTGTTAGGAAGTATCATTTGCAGTAGCAAATGTGTTTAAAAAGCGAGTTTAGGTCGGTAGGAACCGTCGCAATTGCCGCAGAAGGCTCATTCGGTGAGGGAAGGAGGGCTGTAAGGGGAGGAGGAGGCCCACATTTCTCCAACTAGTGGAGAAATGTTAACCTAGCTTCTATACTTAGAAGGCTAAAGAGAGCGATTACATTCTAATGTCACAGCCGGCGAGAAATTTTGTGGCTCACGGTGGCTCTGCGTTGCATATACCACTTGTTAAATATTTCTGAAACATAAATAGTACTACGACGACCACCTTGTATCAGTCAAACACTGCGACAACTGTTGGAATCATCACGATCCTTGCAAATGACAGGAAAATTTGGAACCCACAAGGAACAACTGCGACTCATGTGTTAGGAAGTATCATTTGCAGTAGCAAATGTGTTTAAAAAGCGAGTTTAGGTCGGTAGGAACCGTCGCAATTGCCGCAGAAGACTCATTCGGTGAGGGAAGGAGGCCTGTAAGGGGAGGAGGAGGCCCTCATTTCCCCAATTAGTGGAGAAACGTTAACCTAGGTTCTATACTTAGAAGGCTAAAGAGAGCGATTACATTCTAATGTCACAGCCGGCGAGAAATTTTGTGGCTCACGATGGCTCTGCGTTGCATATACCACTTGTTAAATATTTCTGAAACATAAATAGTACTACGACGACCACCTTGTATCAGTCAAACATTGCGACAACTGTTGGAATCATCACGATCCTTGGAAATGACAGGAAAATTTGGAACCCACAAGGAACAACTGCGACTCATGTGTTAGGAAGTATCATTTGCAGTAGCAAATGTGTTTAAAAAGCGAGTTTAGGTCGGTAGGAACCGTCGCAATTGCCGCAGAAGGCTCATTCGGTGAGGGAAGGAGGGCTGTAAGGGGAGGAGGAGGCCCACATTTCTCCAGCTAGTGGAGAAATGTTAACCTAGGTTCTATACTTAGAAGGCTAAAGAGAGCGATTACATTCTAATGTCACAGCCGGCAAGAAATTTTGTGGCTCACGATGGCTCTGCGTTGCATATACCACTTGTTAAATATTTCTGAAACATAAATAGTACTACGACGACCACCATGTATCAGTCAAACATTGCGACAACTGTTGGAATCATCACGATCCTTGGAAATGACAGGAAAATTTGGAACCCACAAGGAACAACTGCGACTCATGTGTTAGGAAGTATCATTTGCAGTAGCAAATGTGTTTAAAAAGCGAGTTTAGGTCGGTAGGAACCGTCGCAATTGCCGCAGAAGGCTCATTCGGTGAGGGAAGGAGGGCTGTAAGGGGAGGAGGAGGCCCACATTTCTCCAACTAGTGGAGAAATGTTAACCTAGGTTCTATACTTAGAAGGCTAAAGAGAGCGATTACATTCTAATGTCACAGCCGGCGAGAAATTTTGTGGCTCACGGTGGCTCTGCGTTGCATATACCACTTGTTAAATATTTCTGAAACATAAATAGTACTACGACGACCACCTTGTATCAGTCAAACACTGCGACAACTGTTGGAATCATCACGATCCTTGGAAATGACAGGAAAATTTGGAACCCACAAGGAACAACTGCGACTCATGTGTTAGGAAGTATCATTTGCAGTAGCAAATGTGTTTAAAAAGCGAGTTTAGGTCGGTAGGAACCGTCGCAATTGCCGCAGAAGGATCATTCGGTGAGGGAAGAAGGGCTGCAAGGGGAGGAGGAGGCCCACATTTCTCCAACTAGTGGAGAAATGTTTACATAGGTTCTATACTTAGAAGGCTAAAGAGAGCGATTACATTCTAATGTCACAGCCGGCGAGAAATTTTGTGGATCATGATGGCTCTGCGTTGCATATACCACTTGTTAAATATTTCTGAAACATAAATAGTACTACGACGGCCACCTTGTATCAGTCAAACATTGCGACAACTGTTGGAATCATCACGATCCTTGGAAATGACAGGAAAATTTGGAACCCACAAGGAACAACTGCGACTTATGTGTTAGGAAGTATCATTTGCAGTAGCAAATGTGTTTAAAAAGCGAGTTTAGGTCGGTAGGAACCGTCGCAATTGCCGCAGAAGGCTCATTCGGTGAGGGAAGGAGGGCTGTAAGGGCAGGAGGAGGCCCACATTTCTCCAACTAGTGGAGAAATGTTAACCTAGGTTCTATACTTAGAAGGCTAAAGAGAGCGATTACATTCTAATGTCACAGCCGGCGAGAAATTTTGTGGCTCACGATGGCTCTTCGTTGCATCTACCACTTGTTAAATATTTCTGAAACATAAATAGTACTACGACGACCACCTTGTATCAGTCAAACATTGCGACAACTGTTGGAATCATCACGATCCTTGGAAATGACAGGAAAATTTGGAACCCACAAGGAACAACTGCGACTCATGTGTTAGGAAGTATCATTTGCAGTAGCAAATGTGTATAAAAAGCGAGTTTAGGTCGGTAGGAACCGTCGCAATTGCCGCAGAAGGCTCATTCGGTGAGGGAAGGAGGGCTGTAAGGGGAGGAGGAGGCCCACATTTCTCCAACTAGTGGAGAAATGTTAACCTAGGTTCTATACTTAGAAGGCTAAAGAGAGCGATTACGTTCTAATGTCACAGCCGGCGAGAAATTTTGTGGCTCACGATGGCTCTGCGTTGCATATACCACTTGTTAAATATTTCTGAAACATAAATAGTACTACGACGACCACCTTGTATCAGTCAAACATTGCGACAACTGTTGGAATCATCACGATCCTTGGAAATGACAGGAAAATTTGGAACCCACAAGGAACAACTGCGACTCATGTGTTAGGAAGTATCATTTGCAGTAGCAAATGTGTTTAAAAAGCGAGTTTAGGTCGGTAGGAACCGTCGCAATTGCCGCAGAAGGCTCATTCGGTGAGGGAAGGAGGGCTGTAAGGGGAGGAGGAGGCCCTCATTTCTCCAACTAGTGCAGAAATGTTAACCTAGGTTCTATACTTAGAAGGCTAAAGAGAGCGATTACATTCTAATGTCACAGCCGGCGAGAAATTTTGTGGCTCACGATGGCTCTGCGTTGCATATACCACTTGTTAAATATTTCTGAAACATAAATAGTACTACGACGACCACCTTGTATCAGTCAAACATTGCGACAACTGTTGGAATCATCACGATCCTTGGAAATGACAGGAAAATTTGGAACCCACAAGGAACAACTGCGACTCATGTGTTAGGAAGTATCATTTGCAGTAGCAAATGTGTTTAAAAAGCGAGTTTAGGTCGGTAGGAACCGTCGCAATTGCCGCAGAAGGCTCATTCGGTGAGGGAAGTAGGGCTGTAAGGGGAGGAGGAGGCCCACATTTCTCCAACTAGTGGAGAAATGTTAACCTAGGTTCTATACTTAGAAGGCTAAAGAGAGCGATTACATTCTAATGTCACAGCCGGCGAGAAATTTTGTGGCTCACGATGGCTCTGCGTTGCATATACCACTTGTTAAATATTTCTGAAACATAAATAGTACTACGACGACCACCTTGTATCAGTCAAACATTGCGACAACTGTTGGAATCATCACGATCCTTGGAAATGACAGGAACATTTGGAACCCACAAGGAACAACTGCGACTCATGTGTTAGGAAGTATCATTTGCAGTAGCAAATGTGTTTAAAAAGCGAGTTTAGGTCGGTAGGAACCGTCGCAATTGCCGCAGAAGGCTCATTCGGTGAGGGAAGGGGGGCTGTAAGGGGAGGAGGAGGCCCACATTTCTCCAACTAGTGGAGAAATGTTAACCTAGGTTCTATACTTAGAAGGCTAAAGAGAGCGATTACATTCTAATGTCACAGCCGGCGAGAAATTTTGTGGCTCACTATGGCTCTGCGTTGCATATACCACTTGTTAAATATTTCTGAAACATAAATAGTACTACGACGACCACCTTGTATCAGTCAAACACTGCGACAACTGTTGGAATCATCACGATCCTTGGAAATGACAGGAAAATTTGGAACCCACAAGGAACAACTGCGACTCATGTGTTAGGAAGTATCATTTGCAGTAGCAAATGTGTTTAAAAAGCGAGTTTAGGTCGGTAGGAACCGTCGCAAATGCCGCAGAAGGCTCATTCGGTGAGGGAAGGAGGGCTGTAAGGGGAGGAGGAGGCCCTCATTTCTCCAATTAGTGGAGAAACGTTAACCTAGGTTCTATACATAGAAGGCTAAAGAGAGCGATTACATTCTAATGTCACAGCCGGCGAGAAATTTTGTGGCTCACGATGGCTCTGCGTTGCATATACCACTTGTTAAATATTTCTGAAACATAAATAGTACTACGACGACCACCTTGTATCAGTCAAACATTGCGACAACTGTTGGAATCATCACGATCCTTGGAAATGACAGGAAAATTTGGAACCCACAAGGAACAACTGCGACTCATGTGTTAGGAAGTATCATTTGCAGTAGCAAATGTGTTTAAAAAGCGAGTTTAGGTCGGTAGGAACCGTCGCAATTGCCGCAGAAGGCTCATTCGGTGAGGGAAGGAGGGCTGTAAGGGGAGGAGGAGGCCCACATTTCTCCAACTAGTGGAGAAATGTTAACCTAGGTTCTATACTTAGAAGGCTAAAGAGAGCGATTACATTCTAATGTCACAGCCGGCGAGAAATTTTGTGGCTCACGATGGCTCTGCGTTGCATATACCACTTGTTAAATATTTCTGAAACATAAATAGTACTACGACGACCACCTTGTATCAGTCAAACATTGCGACAACTGTTGGAATCATCGCGATCATTGGAAATGGCAGAATAATTTGGAACCCACAAGGAACAACTGCGACTCATGTGTTAGGAAGTATCATTTGCAGTAGCAAATGTGTTTAAAAAGCGAGTTTAGGTCGGTAGGAACCGTCGCAATTGCCGCAGAAGGCTCATTCGGTGAGGGAAGGAGGGCTGTAAGAGCAGGAGGAGGCCCACATTTCTCCAACTAGTGGAGAAATGTTAACCTAGGTTCTATACTTAGAAGGTTAAAGAGAGCGATTACATTCTAATGTCACAGCCGGCGAGAAATTTTGTGGCTCACGATGGCTCTGCGTTGCATATACCACTTGTTAAATATTTCTGAAACATAAATAGTACTACGACGACCAGCTTGTATCAGTCAAACTTTGCGACAACTGTTGGAATCATCACGATCCTTGGAAATGACAGGAAAATTTGGAACCCACAAGGAACAACTGCGACTCATGTGTTAGGAAGTATCATTTGCAGTAGCAAATGTGTTTAAAAAGCGAGTTTAGGTCGGTAGGAACCGTCGCAATTGCCGCAGAAGGCTCATTCGGTGAGGGAAGGAGGGCTGTAAGGGGAGGAGGAGGCCCACATTTCTCCACCTAGTGGAGAAATGTTAACCTAGGTTCTATACTTAGAAGGCTAAAGAGAGCGATTACATTCTAATGTCACAGCCGGCGAGAAATTTTGTGGCTAACGATGGCTCTGCGTTGCATATAGCACTTGTCAAATATTTCTGAAACATAAATAGTACTACGACGACCACCTTGTATCAGTCAAACATTGCGACAACTGTTGGAATCATCACGATCCTTGGAAATGACAGGAAAATTTGGAACCCACAAGGAACAACTGCGACTCATGTGTTAGGAAGTATCATTTGCAGTAGCAAATGTGTTTAAAAAGCGAGTTTAGGTCGGTAGGAACCGTCGCAATTGCCGCAGAAGGCTCATTCGGTGAGGGAAGGAGGGCTGTAAGGGGAGGAGGAGGCCCACATTTCTCCAACTAGTGGAGAAATGTTAACCTAGGTTCTATACTTAGAAGGCTAAAGAGAGCGATTACATTCTCATGTCACAGCCGGCGAGAAATTTTGTGGCTCACGGTGGCTCTGCGTTGCATATACCACTTGTTAAATATTTCTGAAACATAAATAGTACTACGACGACCACCTTGTATCAGTCAAACACTGCGACAACTGTTGGAATCATCACGATCCTTGGAAATGACAGGAAAATTTGGAACCCACAAGGAAAAACTGCGACTCATGTGTTAGGAAGTATCATTTGCAGTAGCAAATGTGTTTAAAAAGCGAGTTTAGGTCGGTAGGAACCGTCGCAATTGCCGCAGAAGGCTCATTCGCTGAGGGAAGGAGGGCTGTAAGGGGAGGAGGAGGCCCTCATTTCTCCAATTAGTGGAGAAACGTTAACCTAGGTTCTATACTTAGAAGGCTAAAGAGAGCGATTACATTCTAATGTCACAGCCGGCGAGAAATTTTGTGGCTCACGTTGGCTCTGCGTTGCATATACCACTTGTTAAATATTTCTGAAACATAAATAGTACTACGACGACCACCTTGTATCAGTCAAACATTGCGACAACTGTTGGAATCATCACGATCCTTGGAAATGACAGGAAAATTTGGAACCCACAAGGAACAACTGCGACTCATGTGTTAGGAAGTATCATTTGCAGTAGCAAATGTGTTTAAAAAGCGAGTTTAGGTCGGTAGGAACCGTCGCAATTGCCGCAGAAGGCTCATTCGGTGAGGGAAGGAGGGCTGTAAGGGGAGGAGGAGGCCCACATTTCTCCAACTAGTGGAGAAATGGTAACCTAGGTTCTATACTTAGAAGGCTAAAGAGAGCGATTACATTCTAATGTCACAGCCGGCGAGAAATTTTGTGGCTCACGATGGCTCTGCGTTGCATATACCACTTGTTAAATATTTCTGAAACATAAATAGTACTACGACGACCACCTTGTATCAGTCAAACATTGCGACAACTGTTGGAATCATCACGATCCTTGGAAATGGCAGGAAAACTTGGAACCCACAAGGAACAACTGCGACTCATGTGTTAGGAAGTATCATTTGCAGTAGCAAATGTGTTTAAAAAGCGAGTTTAGGTCGGTAGGAACCGTCGCAATTGCCGCAGAAGGCTCATTCGGTGAGGGAAGGAGGGCTGTAAGGGGAGGAGGAGGCCCACATTTCTCCAACTAGTGCAGAAATGTTAACCTAGGTTCTATACTTAGAAGGCTAAAGAGAGCGATTACATTCTAATGTCACAGCCGGCGAGAAATTTTGTGGCTCACGATGGCTCTGCGTTGCATATACCACTTGTTAAATATTTCTGAAACATAAATAGTACTACGACGACCACCTTGTATCAGTCAAACATTGCGACAACTGTTGGAATCATCACGATCCTTGGAAATGACAGGAAAATTTGGAACCCACAAGGAACAACTGCGACTCATGTGTTAGGAAGTATCATTTGCAGTAGCAAATGTGTTTAAAAAGCGAGTTTAGGTCGGTAGGAACCGTCGCAATTGCCGCAGAAGGCTCATTCGGTGAGGGAAGGAGGGCTGTAAGGGGAGGAGGAGGCCCACATTTCTCCAACTAGTGGAGAAATGTTAACCTAGGTTCTATACTTAGAAGGCTAAAGAGAGCGATTACATTCTAATGTCACAGCCGACGAGAAATTTTGTGGCTCACGATGGCTCTGCGTTGCATATACCACTTGTTAAATATTTCTGAAACATAAATAGTACTAGGACGACCACCTTGTATCAGTCAAACACTGCGACAACTGTTGGAATCATCACGATCCTTGGAAATGACAGGAAAATTTGGAACCCACAAGGAACAACTGCGACTCATGTGTTAGGAAGTATCATTTGCAGTAGCAAATGTGTTTAAAAAGCGAGTTTAGGTCGGTAGGAACCGTCGCAATTGCCGCAGAAGGCTCATTCGGTGAGGGAAGGAGGGCTGTAAGGGGAGGAGGAGGCCCTCATTTCTCCAATTAGTGGAGAAACGTTAACCTAGGTTCTATACTTAGAAGGCTAAAGAGAGCGATTACATTCTAATGTCACAGCCGGCGAGAAATTTTGTGGCTCACGATGGCTCTGCGTTGCATATACCACTTGTTAAATATTTCTGAAACATAAATAGTACTACGACGACCACCTTGTATGAGTCAAACATTGCGACAACTGTTGGAATCATCACGATCCTTGGAAATGACAGGAACATTTGGAACCCACAAGGAACAACTGCGACTCATGTGTTAGGAAGTATCATTTGCAGTAGCAAATGTGTTTAAAAAGCGAGTTTAGGTCGGTAGGAACCGTCGCAATTGCCGCAGAAGGCTCATTCGGTGAGGGAAGGAGGGCTGTAAGGGGAGGAGGAGGCCCACATTTCTCCAACTAGTGGAGAAATGTTAACCTAGGTTCTATACTTAGAAGGCTAAAGAGAGCGATTACATTCTAATGTCACAGCCGGCGAGAAATTTTGTGGCTCACGATGGCTCTGCGTTGCATATACCACTTGTTAAATATTTCTGAAACATAAATAGTACTACGACGACCACCTTGTATCAGTCAAACATTGCGACAACTGTTGGAATCATCTCGATCCTTGGAAATGACAGGAAAATTTGGAACCCACAAGGAACAACTGCGACTCATGTGTTAGGAAGTATCATTTGCAGTAGCAAATGTGTTTAAAAAGCGAGTTTAGGTCGGTAGGAACCGTCGCAATTGCCGCAGAAGGCTCATTCGGTGAGGGAAGGAGGGCTGTAAGGGGAGGAGGAGGCCCACATTTCTCCACCTAGTGGAGAAATGTTAACCTAGGTTCTATACTTAGAAGGCTAAAGAGAGCGATTACATTCTAATGTCACAGCCGGCGAGAAATTTTGTGGCTCACGATGGCTCTGCGTTGCATATAGCACTTGTCAAATATTTCTGAAACATAAATAGTACTACGACGACCACCTTGTATCAGTCAAACATTGCGACAACTGTTGGAATCATCACGATCCTTGGAAATGACAGGAAAATTTGGAACCCACAAGGAACAACTGCGACTCATGTGTTAGGAAGTATCATTTGCAGTAGCAAATGTGTTTAAAAAGCGAGTTTAGGTCGGTAGGAACCGTCGCAATTGCCGCAGAAGGCTCATTCGGTGAGGGAAGGAGGGCTGTAAGGGGAGGAGGAGGCCCACATTTCTCCAACTAGTGGAGAAATGTTAACCTAGGTTCTATACTTAGAAGGCTAAAGAGAGCGATTACATTCTAATGTCACAGCCGGCGAGAAATTTTGTGGCTCACGGTGGCTCTGCGTTGCATATACCACTTGTTAAATATTTCTGAAACATAAATAGTACTACGACGACCACCTTGTATCAGTCAAACACTGCAACAACTGTTGGAATCATCTCGATCCTTGGAAATGACAGGAAAATTTGGAACCCACAAGGAACAACTGCGACTCATGTGTTAGGAAGTATCATTTGCAGTAGCAAATGTGTTTAAAAAGCGAGTTTAGGTCGGTAGGAACCGTCGCAATTGCCGCAGAAGGCTCATTCGGTGAGGGAAGGAGGGCTGTAAGGGGAGGAGGAGGCCCACATTTCTCCAACTAGTGCAGAAATGTTAACCTAGGTTCTATACTTAGAAGGCTAAAGAGAGCGATTACATTCTAATGTCACAGCCGGCGAGAAATTTTGTGGCTCACGATGGCTCTGCGTTGCATATACCACTTGTTAAATATTTCTGAAACATAAATAGTTCTACGACGACCACCTTGTATCAGTCAAACATTGCGACAACTGTTGGAATCATCACAATCCTTGGAAATGGCATGAAAATTTGGAACCCACAAGGAACAACTGCGACTCATGTGTTAGGAAGTATCATTTGCAGTAGCAAATGTGTTTAAAAAGCGAGTTTAGGTCGGTAGGAACCGTCGCAATTGCCGCAGAAGGCTCATTCGGTGAGGGAAGGAGGGCTGTAAGGGGAGGAGGAGGCCCACATTTCTCCAACTAGTGGAGAAATGTTAACCTAGGTTCTATACTTAGAAGGCTAAAGAGAGCGATTACATTCTAATGTCACAGCCGGCGAGAAATTTTGTGGCTCACGGTGGCTCTGCGTTGCATATACCACATGTTAAATATTTCTGAAACATAAATAGTACTACGACGACCACCTTGTATCAGTCAAACACTGCGACAACTGTTGGAATCATCACGATCCTTGGAAATGACAGGAAAATTTGGAACCCACAAGGAACAACTGCGACTCATGTGTTAGGAAGTATCATTTGCAGTAGCAAATGTGTTTAAAAAGCGAGTTTAGGTCGGTAGGAACCGTCGCAATTGCCGCAGAAGGCTCATTCGGTGAGGGAAGGAGGGCTGTAAGGGGAGGAGGAGGCCCTCATTTCTCCAACTAGTGGAGAAATGTTAACCTAGGTTCTATACTTAGAAGGCTAAAGAGAGCGATTACATTCTAATGTCACAGCCGGCGAGAAATTTTGTGGCTCACGATGGCTCTTCGTTGCATCTACCACTTGTTAAATATTTCTGAAACATAAATAGTACTACGACGACCACCTTGTATCAGTCAAACATTGCGACAACTGTTGGAATCATCACGATCCTTGGAAATGACAGGAAAATTTGGAACCCACAAGGAACAACTGCGACTCATGTGTTAGGAAGTATCATTTGCAGTAGCAAATGTGTTTAAAAAGCGAGTTTAGGTCGGTAGGAACCGTCGCAATTGCCGCAGAAGGCTCATTCGGTGAGGGAAGGAGGGCTGTAAGGGGAGGAGGAGGCCCACATTTCTCCAACTAGTGGAGAAATGTTAACCTAGGTTCTATACTTAGAAGGCTAAAGAGAGCGATTACGTTCTAATGTCACAGCCGGCGAGAAATTTTGTGGCTCACGATGGCTCTGCGTTGCATATACCACTTGTTAATCATTTCTGAAACATAAATAGTACTACGACGACCACCTTATATCAGTCAAACATTGCGACAACTGTTGGAATCATCACGATCCTTGGAAATGACAGGAAAATTTGGAACCCACAAGGAACAACTGCGACTCATGTGTTAGGAAGTATCATTTGCAGTAGCAAATGTGTTTAAAAAGCGAGTTTAGGTCGGTAGGAACCGTCGCAATTGCCGCAGAAGGCTCATTCGGTGAGGGAAGGAGGGCTGTAAGGGGAGGAGGCGGCCCACATTTCTCCAACTAGTGGAGAAATGTTAACCTAGGTTCTATACTTAGAAGGCTAAAGAGAGCGATTACATTCTAATGTCACAGCCGGCGAGAAATTTTGTGGCTCACGATGGCTCTGCGTTGCATATACCACTTGTTAAATATTTCTGAAACATAAACAGTACTACGACGACCACCTTGTATCTTTCAAACATTGCGACAACTGTTGGAATCATCACGATCCTTGGAAATGACAGGAAAATTTGGAACCCACAAGGAACAACTGCGACTCATGTGTTAGGAAGTATCATTTGCAGTAGCAAATGTGTTTAAAAAGCGAGTTTAGGTCGGTAGGAACCGTCGCAATTGCCGCAGAAGGCTCATTCGGTGAGGGAAGGAGGGCTGTAAGGGGAGGAGGAGGCCCACATTTCTCCAACTAGTGGAGAAATGTTAACCTAGGTTCTATACTTAGAAGGCTAAAGAGAGCGATTACATTCTAATGTCACAGCCGGCGAGAAATTTTGTGGCTCACGATGGCTCTGCGTTGCATATACCACTTGTTAAATATTTCTGAAACATAAATAGTACTACGACGACCACCTTGTATCAGTCAAACATTGCGACAACTGTTGGAATCATCACGATCCTTGGAAATGACAGGAAAATTTGGAACCCACAAGGAACAACTGCGACTCATGTGTTAGGAAGTATCATTTGCAGTAGCAAATGTGTTTAAAAAGCGAGTTTAGGTCGGTAGGAACCGTCGCAATTGCCGCAGAAGGCTCATTCGGTGAGGGAAGGAGGGCTGTAAGGGGAGGAAGAGGCCCACATTCCTCCACCTAGTGGAGAAATGTTAACCTAGGTTCTATACTTAGAAGGCTAAAGAGAGCGATTACATTCTAATGTCACAGCCGGCGAGAAATTTTGTGGCTCACGATGGCTCTTCGTTGCATCTACCACTTGTTAAATATTTCTGAAACATAAATAGTACTACGACGACCACCTTGTATCAGTCAAACATTGCGACAACTGTTGGAATCATCACGATCCTTGGAAATGACAGGAAAATTTGGAACCCACAAGGAACAACTGCGACTCATGTGTTAGGAAGTATCATTTGCAGTAGCAAATGTGTTTAAAAAGCGAGTTTAGGTCGGTAGGAACCGTCGCAATTGCCGCAGAAGGCTCATTCGGTGAGGGAAGGAGGGCTGTAAGGGGAGGAGGAGGCCCACATTTCTCCAACTAGTGGAGAAATGTTAACCTAGGTTCTATACTTAGAAGGCTAAAGAGAGCGATTACGTTCTAATGTCACAGCCGGCGAGAAATTTTGTGGCTCACGATGGCTCTGCGTTGCATATACCACTTGTTAAATATTTCTGAAACATAAATAGTACTACGACGACCACCTTGTATCAGTCAAACATTGCGACAACTGTAAGAATCATCACGATCCTTGGAAATGGCAGGAAA
Organism: Schistocerca cancellata; assembly: GCF_023864275.1. Classification (NCBI taxonomy): domain Eukaryota; kingdom Metazoa; phylum Arthropoda; class Insecta; order Orthoptera; family Acrididae; genus Schistocerca; species Schistocerca cancellata. The sequence goes on along the minus strand of NC_064627.1, from coordinate 76,170,911 downwards.
ATTTGGAACCCACAAGGAACAACTGCGACTCATGTGTTAGGAAGTATCATTTGCAGTAGCAAATGTGTTTAAAAAGCGAGTTTAGGTCGGTAGGAACCGTCGCAATTGCCGCAGAAGGCTCATTCGGTGAGGGAAGGAGGGCTGTAAGGGGAGGAGGAGGCCCACATTACTCCAACTAGTGCAGAAATGTTAACCTAGGTTCTATACTTAGAAGGCTAAAGAGAGCGATTACATTCTAATGTCACAGCCGGCGAGAAATTTTGTGGCTCACGATGGCTCTGCGTTGCATATACCACTTGTTAAATATTTCTGAAACATAAATAGTTCTACGACGACCACCTTGTATCAGTCAAACATTGCGACAACTGTTGGAATCATCACAATCCTTGGAAATGGCAGGAAAATTTGGAACCCACAAGGAACAACTGCGACTCATGTGTTAGGAAGTATCATTTGCAGTAGCAAATGTGTTTAAAAAGCGAGTTTAGGTCGGTAGGAACCGTCGCAATTGCCGCAGAAGGCTCATTCGGTGAGGGAAGGAGGGCTGTAAGGGGAGGAGGAGGCCCTCATTTCTCCAACTAGTGGAGAAATGTTAACCTAGGTTCTATACTTAGCAGGCTAAAGAGAGCGATTACATTCTAATGTCACAGCCGGCGAGAAATTTTGTGGCTCACGATGGCTCTTCGTTGCATCTACCACTTGTTAAATATTTCTGAAACATAAATAGTACTACGACGACCACCTTGTATCAGTCAAACATTGCGACAACTGTTGGAATCATCACGATCCTTGGAAATGACAGGAAAATTTGGAACCCACAAGGAACAACTGCGACTCATGTGTTAGGAAGTATCATTTGCAGTAGCAAATGTGTTTAAAAAGCGAGTTTAGGTCGGTAGGAACCGTCGCAATTGCCGCAGAAGGCTCATTCGGTGAGGGAAGGAGGGCTGTAAGGGGAGGAGGAGGCCCTCATTTCTCCAACTAGTGGAGAAATGTTAACCTAGGTTCTATACTTAGCAGGCTAAAGAGAGCGATTACATTCTAATGTCACAGCCGGCGAGAAATTTTGTGGCTCACGATGGCTCTTCGTTGCATCTACCACTTGTTAAATATTTCTGAAACATAAATAGTACTACGACGACCACCTTGTATCAGTCAAACATTGCGACAACTGTTGGAATCATCACGATCCTTGGAAATGACAGGAAAATTTGGAACCCACAAGGAACAACTGCGACTCATGTGTTAGGAAGTATCATTTGCAGTAGCAAATGTGTTTAAAAAGGAGTTTAGGTCGGTAGGAACCGTCGCAATTGCCGCAGAAGGCTCATTCGGTGAGGGAAGGAGGGCTGTAAGGGGAGGAGGAGGCCCACATTTCTCCAACTAGTGGAGAAATGTTAACCTAGGTTCTATACTTAGAAGGCTAAAGAGAGCGATTACGTTCTAATGTCACAGCCGGCGAGAAATTTTGTGGCTCACGATGGCTCTGCGTTGCATATACCACTTGTTAAATATTTCTGAAACATAAATAGTACTACGACGACCACCTTGTATCAGTCAAACATTGCGACAACTGTTGGAATCATCACGATCCTTGGAAATGACAGGAAAATTTGGAACCCACAAGGAACAACTGCGACTCATGTGTTAGGAAGTATCATTTGCAGTAGCAAATGTGTTTAAAAAGCGAGTTTAGGTCGGTAGGAACCGTCGCAATTGCCGCAGAAGGCTCATTCGGTGAGGGAAGGAGGGCTGTAAGGGGAGGAGGAGGCCCACATTTCTCCAACTAGTGGAGAAATGTTAACCTAGGTTCTATACTTAGAAGGCTAAAGAGAGCGATTACATTCTAATGTCACAGCCGGCGAGAAATTTTGTGGCTCACGATGGCTCTGCGTTGCATATACCACTTGTTAAATATTTCTGAAACATAAACAGTACTACGACGACCACCTTGTATCTTTCAAACATTGCGACAACTGTTGGATTCATCACGATCCTTGGAAATGACAGGAAAATTTGGACCACAAGGAACAACTGCGACTCATGTGTTAGGAAGTATCATTTGCAGTAGCAATTGTGTTTAAAAAGCGAGTTTAGGTCGGTAGGAACCGTCGCAATTGCCGCAGAAGGCTCATTCGGTGAGGGAAGAAGGGCTGTAAGGGGAGGAGGAGGCCCACATTTCTCCAACTAGTGGAGAAATGTTAACCTAGGTTCTATACTTAGAAGGCTAAAGAGAGCGATTACATTCTAATGTCACAGCCGGCGAGAAATTTTGTGGCTCACGATGGCTCTGCGTTGCATATACCACTTGTTAAATATTTCTGAAACATAAATAGTACTACGACGACCACCTTGTATCAGTCAAACATTGCGACAACTGTTGGAATCATCACGATCCTTGGAAATGACAGGAAAATTTGGAACCCACAAGGAACAACTGCGACTCATGTGTTAGGAAGTATCATTTGCAGTAGCAAATGTGTTTAAAAAGCGAGTTTAGGTCGGTAGGAACCGTCGCAATTGCCGCAGAAGGCTCATTCGGTGAGGGAAGGAGGGCTGTAAGGGCAGGAGGAGGCCCACATTTCTCCAACTAGTGGAGAAATGTTAACCTAGGTTCTAAACTTAGAAGGCTAAAGAGAGCGATTACATTCTAATGTCACAGCCGGCGAGAAATTTTGTGGCTCACGATGGCTCTGCGTTGCATCTACCACTTGTTAAATATTTCTGAAACATAAATAGTACTACGACGACCACCTTGTATCACTCAAACAGTGCGACAACTGTTGGAATCATCACGATCCTTGGAAATGACAGGAAAATTTGGAACCCACAAGGAACAACTGCGACTCATGTGTTAGGAAGTATCATTTGCAGTAGCAAATGTGTTTAAAAAGCGAGTTTAGGTCGGTAGGAACCGTCGCAATTGCCGCAGAAGGCTCATTCGGTGAGGGAAGGAGGGCTGTAAGGGGAGGAGGAGGCCCACATTTCTCCAACTAGTGGAGAAATGTTAACCTAGGTTCCATACTTAGAAGGCTAAAGAGAGCGATTACGTTCTAATGTCACAGCCGGCGAGAAATTTTGTGGCTCACGATGGCTCTGCGTTGCATATACCACTTGTTAAATATTTCTGAAACATAAATAGTACTACGACGACCACCTTGTATCAGTCAAACATTGCGACAACTGTAAGAATCATCACGATCCTTGGAAATGACAGGAAAATTTGGAACCCACAAGGAACAACTGCGACTCATGTGTTAGGAAGTATCATTTGCAGTAGCAAATGTGTTTAAAAAGCGAGTTTAGGTCGGTAGGAACCGTCGCAATTGCCGCAGAAGGCTCATTCGGTGAGGGAAGGAGGGCTGTAAGGGGAGGAGGAGGCCCACATTTCTCCAACTAGTGGAGAAATGTTAACCTAGGTTCTATACTTAGAAGGCTAAAGAGAGCGATTACGTTCTAATGTCACAGCCGGCGAGAAATTTTGTGGCTCACGATGGCTCTGCGTTGCATATACCACTTGTTAAATATTTCTGAAACATAAACAGTACTACGACGACCACCTTGTATCTTTCAAACATTGCGACAACTGTTGGAATCGTCACGATCCTTGAAAATGACAGGAAAATTTGGAACCCACAAGGAACAACTGCGACTCATGTGTTAGGAAGTATCATTTGCAGTAGCAAATGTGTTTAAAAAGCGAGTTTAGGTCGGTAGGAACCGTCGCAATTGCCGCAGAAGGCTCATTCGGTGAGGGAAGGAGGGCTGTAAGGGGAGGAGGAGGCCCACATTTCTCCAACTTGTGGAGACATGTTAACCTAGTTTCTATACTTAGAAGGCTAAAGAGAGCGATTACGTTCTAATGTCACAGCCGGCGAGAAATTTTGTGGCTCACGATGGCTCTGCGTTGCATATACCACTTGTTAAATATTTCTGAAACATAACCAGTACTACGACGACCACCTTGTATCTTTCAAACATTGCGACAACTGTTGGAATCATCACGATCCTTGGAAATGACAGGAAAATTTGGAACCCACAAGGAACAACTGCGACTCATGTGTTAGGAAGTATCATTTGCAGTAGCAAATGTGTTTAAAAAGCGAGTTTAGGTCGGTAGGAACCGTCGCAATTGCCGCAGAAGGCTCATTCGGTGAGGGAAGGAGGGCTGTAAGGGGAGGAGGCGGCCCACATTTCTCCAACTAGTGGAGAAATGTTAACCTAGGTTCTATACTTAGAAGGCTAAAGAGAGCGATTACGTTCTAATGTCACAGCCGGCGAGAAATTTTGTGGCTCACGATGGCTCTGCGTTGCATATACCACTTGTTAAATATTTCTGAAACATAAATAGTACTACGACGACCACCTTGTATCAGTCAAACATTGCGACAACTGTAAGAATCATCACGATCCTTGGAAATGACAGGAAAATTTGGAACCCACAAGGAACAACTGCGACTCATGTGTTAGGAAGTATCATTTGCAGTAGCAAATGTGTTTAAAAAGCGAGTTTAGGTCGGTAGGAACCGTCGCAATTGCCGCAGAAGGCTCATTCGGTGAGGGAAGGAGGGCTGTAAGGGGAGGAGGAGGCCCACATTTCTCCAACTTGTGGAGAAATGTTAACCTAGTTTCTATACTTAGAAGGCTAAAGAGAGCGATTACGTTCTAATGTCACAGCCGGCGAGAAATTTTGTGGCTCACGATGGCTCTGCGTTGCATATACTACTTGTTAAATATTTCTGAAACATAAACAGTACTACGACGACCACCTTGTATCTTTCAAACATTGCGACAACTGTTGGAATCATCACGATCCTTGGAAATGACAGGAAAATTTGGAACCCACAAGGAACAACTGCGACTCATGTGTTAGGAAGTATCATTTGCAGTAGCAAATGTGTTTAAAAAGCGAGTTTAGGTCGGTAGGAACCGTCGCAATTGCCGCAGAAGGCTCATTCGGTGAGGGAAGGAAGGCTGTAAGGGGAGGAGGAGGCCCACATTTCTCCAACTAGTGGAGAAATGTTAACCTAGGTTCTATACTTAGAAGGCTAAAGAGAGCGATTACGTTCTAATGTCACAGCCGGCGAGAAATTTTGTGGCTCACGATGGCTCTGCGTTGCATATACCACTTGTTAAATATTTCTGAAACATAAATAGTACTACGACGACCACCTTGTATCAGTCAAACATTGCGACAACTGTTGGAATCATCACGATCCTTGGAAATGACAGGAAAATTTGGTACCCACAAGGAACAACTGCGACTCATGTGTTAGGAAGTATCATTTGCAGTAGCAAATGTGTTTAAAAAGCGAGTTTAGGTCGGTAGGAACCGTCGCAATTGCCGCAGAAGGCTCATTCGGTGAGGGAAGGAGGGCTGTAAGGGCAGGAGGAGGCCCACATTTCTCCAACTAGTGGAGAAATGTTAACCTAGGTTCTAAACTTAGAAGGCTAAAGAGAGCGATTACATTCTAATGTCACAGCCGGCGAGAAATTTTGTGGCTCACGATGGCTCTGCGTTGCATCTACCACTTGTTAAATATTTCTGAAACATAAATAGTACTACGACGACCACCTTGTATCAGTCAAACATTGCGACAACTGTTGGAATCATCACGATCCTTGGAAATGACAGGAAAATTTGGAACCCACAAGGAACAACTGCGACTCATGTGTTAGGAAGTATCATTTGCAGTAGCAAATGTGTTTAAAAAGCGAGTTTAGGTCGGTAGGAACCGTCGCAATTGCCGCAGAAGGCTCATTCGGTGAGGGAAGGAGGGCTGTAAGGGGAGGAGGAGGCCCACATTTCTCCAACTAGTGGAGAAATGTTAACCTAGGTTCTATACTTAGAAGGCTAAAGAGAGCGATTACGTTCTAATGTCACAGCCGGCGAGAAATTTTGTGGCTCACGATGGCTCTGCGTTGCATATACCACTTGTTAAATATTTCTGAAACATAAATAGTACTACGACGACCACCTTGTATCAGTCAAACATTGCGACAACTGTTGGAATCATCACGATCCTTGGAAATGACAGGAAAATTTGGAACCCACAAGGAACAACTGCGACTCATGTGTTAGGAAGTATCATTTGCAGTAGCAAATGTGTTTAAAAAGCGAGTTTAGGTCGGTAGGAACCGTCGCAATTGCCGCAGAAGGCTCATTCGGTGAGGGAAGGAGGGCTGTAAGGGGAGGAGGAGGCCCACATTTCTCCAACTTGTGGAGAAATGTTAACCTAGTTTCTATACTTAGAAGGCTAAAGAGAGCGATTACATTCTAATGTCACAGCCGGCGAGAAATTTTGTGGCTCACGATGGCTCTGCGTTGCATATACCACTTGTTAAATATTTCTGAAACATAAACAGTACTACGACGACCACCTTGTATCTTTCAAACATTGCGACAACTGTTGGAATCATCACGATCCTTGGAAATGACAGGAAAATTTGGAACCCACAAGGAACAACTGCGACTCATGTGTTAGGAAGTATCATTTGCAGTAGCAAATGTGTTTAAAAAGCGAGTTTAGGTCGGTAGGAACCGTCGCAATTGCCGCAGAAGGCTCATTCGGTGAGGGAAGGAGGGCTGTAAGGAGAGGAGGAGGCCCACATTTCTCCAACTAGTGGAGAAATGTTAACCTAGGTTCTATACTTAGAAGGCTAAAGAGAGCGATTACATTCTAATGTCACAGCCGGCGAGAAATTTTGTGGCTCACGATGGCTCTGCGTTGCATATACCACTTGTTAAATATTTCTGAAACATAAACAGTACTACGACGACCACCTTGTATCTTTCAAACATTGCGACAACTGTTGGAATCATCACGATCCTTGGAAATGACAGGAAAATTTGGAACCCACAAGGAACAACTGCGACTCATGTGTTAGGAAGTATCATTTGCAGTAGCAAATGTGTTTAAAAAGCGAGTTTAGGTCGGTAGGAACCGTCGCAATTGCCGCAGAAGGCTCATTCGGTGAGGGAAGGAGGGCTGTAAGGGGAGGAGGAGGCCCACATTTCTCCAACTAGTGGAGAAATGTTAACCTAGGTTCTATACTTAGAAGGCTAAAGAGAGCGATTACATTCTAATGTCACAGCCGGCGAGAAATTTTGTGGCTCACGATGGCTCTGCGTTGCATCTACCACTTGTTAAATATTTCTGAAACATAAATAGTACTACGAGGACCACCTTGTATCAGTCAAACATTGCGACAACTGTTGGAATCATCACGATCCTTGGAAATGACAGGAAAATTTGGAACCCACAAGGAACAACTGCGACTCATGTGTTAGGAAGTATCATTTGCAGTAGCAAATGTGTTTAAAAAGCGAGTTTAGGTCGGTAGGAACCGTCGCAATTGCCGCAGAAGGCTCATTCGGTGAGGGAAGGAGGGCTGTAAGGGGAGGAGGAGGCCCACATTCCTCCACCTAGTGGAGAAATGTTAACCTAGGTTCTATACTTAGAAGGCTAAAGAGAGCGATTACATTCTAATGTCACAGCCGGCGAGAAATTTTGTGGCTCACGATGGCTCTTCGTTGCATCTACCACTTGTTAAATATTTCTGAAACATAAATAGTACTACGACGACCGACTTGTATCAGTCAAACATTGCGACAACTGTTGGAATCATCACGATCCTTGGAAATGACAGGAAAATTTGGAACCCACAAGGAACAACTGCGACTCATGTGTTAGGAAGTATCATTTGCAGTAGCAAATGTGTTTAAAAAGCGAGTTTAGGTCGGTAGGAACCGTCGCAATTGCCGCAGAAGGCTCATTCGGTGAGGGAAGGAGGGCTGTAAGGGGAGGAGGAGGCCCACATTTCTCCAACTAGTGGAGAAATGTTAACCTCGGTTCTATACTTAGAAGGCTAAAGAGAGCGATTACGTTCTAATGTCACAGCCGGCGAGAAATTTTGTGGCTCACGATGGCTCTGCGTTGCATATACCACTTGTTAAATATTTCTGAAACATAAATAGTACTACGACGACCACCTTGTATCAGTCAAACATTGCGACAACTGTTGGAATCATGACGATCCTTGGAAATGACAGGAAAATTTGGAACCCACAAGGAACAACTGCGACTCATGTGTTAGGAAGTATCATTTGCAGTAGCAAATGTGTTTAAAAAGCGAGTTTAGGTCGGTAGGAACCGTCGCAATTGCCGCAGAAGGCTCATTCGGTGAGGGAAGGAGGGCTGTAAGGGCAGGAGGAGGCCCACATTTCTCCAACTAGTGGAGAAATGTTAACCTAGGTTCTAAACTTAGAAGGCTAAAGAGAGCGATTACATTCTAATGTCACAGCCGGCGAGAAATTTTGTGGCTCACGATGGCTCTGCGTTGCATCTACCACTTGTTAAATATTTCTGAAACATAAATAGTACTACGACGACCACCTTGTATCAGTCAAACATTGCGACAACTGTTGGAATCATCAAGATCCTTGGAAATGACAGGAAAATTTGGAACCCACAAGGAACAACTGCGACTCATGTGTTAGGAAGTATCATTTGCAGTAGCAAATGTGTTTAAAAAGCGAGTTTAGGTCGGTAGGAACCGTCGCAATTGCCGCAGAAGGCTCATTCGGTGAGGGAAGGAGGGCTGTAAGGGGAGGAGGAGGCCCACATTTCTCCAACTAGTGGAGAAATGTTAACCTAGGTTCTATACTTAGAAGGCTAAAGAGAGCGATTACGTTCTAATGTCACAGCCGGCGAGAAATTTTGTGGCTCACGATGGCTCTGCGTTGCATATACCACTTGTTAAATATTTCTGAAACATAAATAGTACTACGACGACCACCTTGTATCAGTCAAACATTGCGACAACTGTAAGAATCATCACGATCCTTGGAAATGACAGGAAAATTTGGAACCCACAAGGAACAACTGCGACTCATGTGTTAGGAAGTATCATTTGCAGTAGCAAATGTGTTTAAAAAGCGAGTTTAGGTCGGTAGGAATCGTCGCAATTGCCGCAGAAGGCTCATTCGGTGAGGGAAGGAGGGCTGTAAGGGGAGGAAGAGGCCCACATTTCTCCAACTTGTGGAGAAATGTTAACCTAGTTTCTATACTTAGAAGGCTAAAGAGAGCGATTACATTCTAATGTCACAGCCGGCGAGAAATTTTGTGGCTCACGATGGCTCTGCATTGCATATACCACTTGTTAAATATTTCTGAAACATAAACAGTACTACGACGACCACCTTGTATCAGTCAAACATTGCGACAACTGTTGGAATCATCACGATCCTTGGAAATGACAGGAAAATTTGGAACCCACAAGGAACAACTGCGACTCATGTGTTAGGAAGTATCATTTGCAGTAGCAAATGTGTTTAAAAAGCGAGTTTAGGTCGGTAGGAACCGTCGCAATTTTCGAGGAAGGCTCATTCGGTGAGGGAAGGAGGGCTGTAAGGGGAGGAGGAGGCCCTCATTTCTCCAATTAGTGGAGAAACGTTAACCTAGGTTCTATACTTAGAAGGCTAAAGAGAGCGATTACATTTTAATGTCACAGCCGGCAAGAAATTTTGTGGCTCACGTTGGCTCTGCGTTGCATATACCACTTGTTAAATATTTCTGAAACATAAATAGTACTACGACGACCACCTTGTATCAGTCAAACATTGCGACAACTGTTGGAATCATCACGATCCTTGGAAATGACAGGAAAATTTGGAACCCACAAGGAACAACTGCGACTCATGTGTTAGGAAGTATCATTTGCAGTAGCAAATGTGTTTAAAAAGCGAGTTAAGGTCGGTAGGAACCGTCGCAATTGCCGCAGAAGGCTCATTCGGTGAGGGAAGGAGGGCTGTAAGGGGAGGAGGAGGCCCACATTTCTCCAACTAGTGGAGAAATGTTAACCTAGGTTCTATACTTAGAAGGCTAAAGAGAGCGATTGCATTCAAATGTCACAGCCGGCGAGAAATTTTGTGGCTCACGATGGCTCTTCGTTGCATATACCACTTGTTAAATATTTCTGAAACATAAATAGTACTACGACGACCACCTTGTGTCAGTCAAACATTGCGACAACCGTTGGAATCATCACGATCCTTGGAAATGACAGGAAAATTTGGAACCCACAAGGAACAACTGCGACTCATGTGTTAGGAAGTATCATTTGCAGTAGCAAATGTGTTTAAAAAGCGAGTTTAGGTCGGTAGGAACCGTCGCAATTGCCACAGAAGGCTCATTCGGTGAGGGAAGGAGGGCTGTAAGGGGAGGAGGAGGCCCACATTTCTCCAACTAGTGGAGAAATGGTAACCTAGGTTCTATACTTAGAAGGCTAAAGAGAGCGATTACATTCTAATGTCACAGCCGGCGAGAAATTTTGTGGCTCACGATGGCTCTGCGTTGCATATACCACTTGTTAAATATTTCAGAAACATAAATAGTACTAGGACGACCACCTTGTATCAGTTAAACATTGCGACAACTGTTGGAATCATCACGATCCTTGGAAATGACAGGAAAATTTGGATCCCACAAGGAACAACTGCGACTCATGTGTTAGGAAGTATCATTTGCAGTAGCAAATGTGTTTAAAAAGCGAGTTTAGGTCGGTAGGAACCGTCGCAATTTTCGAGGAAGGCTCATTCGGTGAGGGAAGGAGGGCTCTAAGGGGAGGAGGAGGCCCACATTTCTCCAACTAGTGGAGAAATGTTAACCTAGGTTCTATACTTAGAAGGCTAAAGAGAGCGATTACATTCTAATGTCACAGCCGGCGAGAAATTTTGTGGCTCACGATGGCTCTGCGTTGCATATACCACTTGTCAAATATTTCTGAAACATAAATAGTACTACGACGACCACCTTGTATCAGTCAAACATTGCGACAACTGTTGGAATCATCACGATCCTTGGAAATGACAGCAAAATTTGGAACCCACAAGGAACAACTGCGACTCATGTGTTAGGAAGTATCATTTGCAGTAGCAAATGTGCTTAAAAAGCGAGTTTAGGTCGGTAGGAACCGTCGCGATTGCCGCAGAAGGCCCATTCGGTGAGGGAAGGAGGGCTGTAAGGGGAGGAGGAGGCCCTCATTTCTCCAACTAGTGGAGAAATGTTAACCTAGGTTCTATACTTAGAAGGCTAAAGAGAGCGATTACATTCTAATGTCACAGCCGGCGAGAAATTTAGAGGCCCCCGGTGGCTCTGCGTTGCATATACCACTTGTTAAATATTTCTGAAACATAAATAGTACTACGACGACCACCTTGTATCAGTCAAACACTGCGACAACTGTTGGAATCATCACGATCCTTGGAAATGACAGGAAAATTTGGAACCCACAAGGAACAACTGCGACTCATGTGTTAGGAAGTATCATTTGCAGTAGCAAATGTGTTTAAAAAGCGAGTTTAGGTCGGTAGGAACCGTCGCAATTGCCGCAGAAGGCTCATTCGGTGAGGGAAGGAGGGCTGTAAGGGGAGGAGGAGGCCCACATTTCTCCACCTAGTGGAGAGATGTTAACCTAGGTTCTATACTTACAAGGCTAAAGAGAGCGATTACATTCTAATGTCACAGCCGGCGAGAAATTTTGTGGCTCACGATGGCTCTGCGTTGCATATAGCACTTGTCAAATATTTCTGAAACATAAATAGTACTACGACGACCACCTTGTATCAGTCAAACATTGCGACAACTGTTGGAATCATCACGATCCTTGGAAATGACAGAAAAATTTGGAACCATAAGGAACAACTGCGACTCATGTGTTAGGAAGTATCATTTGCAGTAGCAAATGTGTTTAAAAAGCGAGTTTAGGTCGGTAGGAACCGTCGCAATTGCCGCAGAAGGCTCATTCGGTGAGGGAAGGAGGGCTGTAAGGGGAGGAGGAGGCCCACATTTCTCCAACTAGTGGAGAAATGTTAACCTAGGTTCTATACTTAGAAGGCTAAAGAGAGCGATTACATTCTAATGTCACAGCCGGTGAGAAATTTTGTGGCTCACGATGGCTCTGCGTTGCATATACCACTTGTTAAATATTTCTGAAACATAAATAGTACTACGACGACCACCTTGTATCAGTCAAACATTGCGACAACTGTTGGAATCATCACGATCCTTGGAAATGACAGGAAAATTTGGAACCCACAAGGGACAACTGCGACTCATGTGTTAGGAAGTATCATTTGCAGTAGCAAATGTGTTTAAAAAGCGAGTTTAGGTCGGTAGGAACCGTCGCAATTGCCGCAGAAGGCTCATTCGGTGAGGGAAGGAGGGCTGTAAGGGGAGGAGGAGGCCCACATTTCTCCAACTAGTGGAGAAATGTTAACCTAGGTTCTATACTTAGAAGGCTAAAGAGAGCGATTACATTCTAATGTCACAGCCGGCGAGAAATTTTGTGGCTCACGGTGGCTCTGCGTTGCATATACCACTTGTTAAATATTTCTGAAACATAAATAGTACTACGACGACCACCTTGTATCAGTCAAACACTGCGACAACTGTTGGAATCATCACGATCCTTGGAAATGACAGGAAAATTTGGAACCCACAAGGAACAACTGCGACTCATGTGTTAGGAAGTATCATTTGCAGTAGCAAATGTGTTTAAAAAGCGAGTTTAGGTCGGTAGGAACCGTCGCAATTGCCGCAGAAGGCTCATTCGGTGAGGGAAGGAGGGCTGTAAGGGGAGGAGGAGGCCCACATTTCTCCACCTAGTGGAGAAATGTTAACCTAGGTTCTATACTTAGAAGGCTAAAGAGAGCGATTACATTCTAATGTCACAGCCGGCGAGAAATTTTGTGGCTCACGATGGCTCTGCGTTGCATATAGCACTTGTCAAATATTTCTGAAACATAAATAGTACTACGACGACCACCTTGTATCAGTCAAACATTGCGACAACTGTTGGAATCATCACGATCCTGGGAAATGACAGGAAAATTTGGAACCCACAAGGAACAACTGCGACTCATGTGTTAGGAAGTATCATTTGCAGTAGCAAATGTGTTTAAAAAGCGAGTTTAGGTCGGTAGGAACCGTCGCAATTGCCGCAGAAGGCTCATTCGGTGAGGGAAGGAGGGCTGTAAGGGGAGGAGGAGGCCCACATTTCTCCAACTAGTGGAGAAATGTTAACCTAGGTTCTATACTTAGAAGGCTAAAGAGAGCGATTACATTCTAATGTCACAGCCGGCGAGAAATTTTGTGGCTCACGGTGGCTCTGCGTTGCATATACCACTTGTTAAATATTTCTGAAACATAAATAGTACTACGACGACCACCTTGTATCAGTCAAACACTGCGACAACTGTTGGAATCATCACGATCCTTGGAAATGACAGGAAAATTTGGAACCCACAAGGAACAACTGCGACTCATGTGTTAGGAAGTATCATTTGCAGTAGCAAATGTGTTTAAAAAGCGAGTTTAGGTCGGTAGGAACCGTCGCAATTGCCGCAGAAGGCTCATTCGGTGAGGGAAGGAGGGCTGTAAGGGGAGGAGGAGGCCCTCATTTCTCTAATTAGTGGAGAAACGTTAACCTAGGTTCTATACTTAGAAGGCTAAAGAGAGCGATTACATTCTAATGTCACAGCCGGCGAGAAATTTTGTGGCTCACGTTGGCTCTGCGTTGCATATACCACTTGTTAAATATTTCTGAAACATAAATAGTACTACGACGACCACCTTGTATCAGTCAAACATTGGGACAACTGTTGGAATCATCACGATCCTTGGAAATGACAGGAAAATTTGGAACCCACAAGGTACAACTGCGACTCATGTGTTAGGAAGTATCATTTGCAGTAGCAAAAGTGTTTAAAAAGCGAGTTTAGGTCGGTAGGAACCGTCGCAATTGCCGCAGAAGGCTCATTCGGCGAGGGAAGGGGGGCTGTAAGGGGAGGAGGAGGCCCACATTTCTCCAACTAGTGGAGAAATGTTAACCTAGGTTCTATACTTAGAAGGCTAAAGAGAGCGATTACATTCTAATGTCACAGCCTGCGAGAAATTTTGTGGCTCACGGTGGCTCTGCGTTGCATATACCACTTGTTAAATATTTCTGAAACATAAATAGTACTACGACGACCACCTTGTATCAGTCAAACATTGCGACAACTGTTGGAATCATCACGAACCTTGGAAATGACAGGAAAATTTGGAACCCACAAGGAACAACTGCGACTCATGTGTTAGGAAGTATCATTTGCAGTAGCAAATGTGTTTAAAAAGCGAGTGTAGGTCGGTAGGAACCGTCGCAATTGCCGCAGAAGGCTCATTCGGTGAGGGAAGGAGGGCTGTAAGGGGAGGAGGAGGCCCACATTTGTCCAACTAGTGGAGAAATGTTAACCTAGGTTCTATACTTAGAAGGCTAAAGAGAGCGATTACATTCTAATGTCACAGCCGGCGAGAAATTTTGTGGCTCACGATGGCTCTGCGTTGCATATACCACTTGTTAAATATTTCTGAAACATAAATAGTACTACGACGACCACCTTGTATCAGTCAAACATTGCGACAACTGTTGGAATCATCACGATCCTTGGAAATGGCAGGAAAATTTGGAACCCACAAGGAACAACTGCGACTCATGTGTTAGGAAGTATCATTTGCAGTAGCAAATGTGTTTAAAAAGCGAGTTTAGGTCGGTAGGAACCGTCGCAATTGCCGCAGAAGGCTCATTCGGTGAGGGAAGGAGGGCTGTAAGGGGAGGAGGAGGCCCACATTTCTCCAACTAGTGGAGAAATGTTAACCTAGGTTCTATACTTAGAAGGCTAAAGAGAGCGATTACATTCTAATGTCACAGCAGGCGAGAAATTTTGTGGCTCACGATGGCTCTGCGTTGCATATACCACTTGTTAAATATTTCTGAAACATAAATAGTACTACGACGACCACCTTGTATCAGTCAAACATTGCGACAACTGTTGGAATCATCACGATCCTTGGAAATGGCAGGAAAATTTGGAACCCACAAGGAACAACTGCGACTCATGTGTTAGGAAGTATCATTTGCAGTAGCAAATGTGTTTAAAAAGCGAGTTTAGGTCGGTAGGAACCGTCGCAATTGCCGCAGAAGGCTCATTCGGTGAGGGAAGGAGGGCTGTAAGGGGAGGAGGAGGCCCACATTTCTCCAACTAGTGGAGAAATGTTAACCTAGGTTCTATACTTAGAAGGCTAAAGAGAGCGATTACATTCTATTGTCACAGCCGGCGAGAAATTTTGTGGCTCACGGTGGCTCTGCGTTGCATATACCACTTGTTAAATATTTCTGAAACATAAATAGTACTACGACGACCACCTTGTATCAGTCAAACATTGCGACAACTGTTGGAATCATCACGATCCTTGGAAATGACAGGAAAATTTGGAACCCACAAGGAACAACTGCGACTCATGTGTTAGGAAGTATCATTTGCAGTAGCAAATGTGTTTAAAAAGCGAGTTTAGGTCGGTAGGAACCGTCGCAATTGCCGCAGAAGGCTCATTCGGTGAGGGAAGGAGGGCTGTAAGGGGAGGAGGAGGCCCACATTTCTCCAACTAGTGGAGAAATGTTAACCTAGGTTCTATACTTAGAAGGCTAAAGAGAGCGATTACATTCTAATGTCACAGCCGGCGAGAAATTTTGTGGCTCACGGTGGCTCTGCGTTGCATATACCACTTGTTAAATATTTCTGAAACATAAATTGTACTACGACGACCACCTTGTATCAGTCAAACATTGCGACAACTGTTGGAATCATCACGATCCTTGGAAATGACAGGAAAATTTGGAACCCACAAGGAACAACTGCGACTCATGTGTTAGGAAGTATCATTTGCAGTAGCAAATGTGTTTAAAAAGCGAGTTTAGGTCGGTAGGAACCGTCGCAATTGCCGCAGAAGGCTCATTCGGTGAGGGAAGGAGGGCTGTAAGGGGAGGAGGAGGCCCACATTTCTCCAACTAGTGGAGAAATGTTAACCTAGGTTCTATACTTAGAAGGCTAAAGAGAGCGATTACATTCTAATGTCACAGCCGGCGAGAAATTTTGTGGCTCACGGTGGCTCTGCGTTGCATATACCACTTGTTAAATATTTCTGAAACATAAATAGTACTACGACGATCACCTTGTATCAGTCAAACACTGCGACAACTGTTGGAATCATCACGATCCTTGGAAATGACAGGAAAATTTGGAACCCACAAGGAACAACTGCGACTCATGTGTTAGGAAGTATCATTTGCAGTAGCAAATGTGTTTAAAAAGCGAGTTTAGGTCGGTAGGAACCGTCGCAATTGCCGCAGAAGGCTCATTCGGTGAGGGAAGGAGGGCTGTAAGGGGAGGAGGAGGCCCACATTTCTCCAACTAGTGGAGAAATGTTAACCTAGGTTCTATACTTAGAAGGCTAAAGAGAGCGATTACATTCTATTGTCACAGCCGGCGAGAAATTTTGTGGCTCACGGTGGCTCTGCATTGCATATACCACTTGTTAAATATTTCTGAAACATAAATAGTACTACGACGACCACCTTGTATCAGTCAAACATTGCGACAACTGTTGGAATCATCACGAACCTTGGAAATGACAGGAAAATTTGGAACCCACAAGGAACAACTGCGACTCATGTGTTAGGAAGTATCATTTGCAGTAGCAAATGTGTTTAAAAAGCGAGTTTAGGTCGGTAGGAACCGTCGCAATTGCCGCAGAAGGCTCATTCGGTGAGGGAAGGAGGGCTGTAAGGGGAGGAGGAGGCCCTCATTTCTCCAACTAGTGGAGAAATGTTAACCTAGGTTCTATACTTAGAAGGCTAAAGAGAGCGATTACATTCTAATGTCACAGCCGGCGAGAAATTTTGTGGCTCACGGTGGCTTTGCGTTGCATATACCACTTGTTAAATATTTCTGAAACATAAATAGTACTACGACGATCACCTTGTATCAGTCAAACACTGCGACAACTGTTGGAATCATCACGATCCTTGGAAATGACAGGAAAATTTGGAACCCACAAGGAACAACTGCGACTCATGTGTTAGGAAGTATCATTTGCAGTAGCAAATGTGTTTAAGAAGCGAGTTTAGGTCGGTAGGAACCGTCGCAATTGCCGCAGAAGGCTCATTCGGTGAGGGAAGGAGGGTTGTAAGGGGAGGAGGAGGCCCACATTTCTCCAACTAGTGGAGAAATGTTAACCTAGGTTCTATACTTAGAAGGCTAAAGAGAGCGATTACATTCTAATGTCACAGCCGGCGAGAAATTTTGTGGCTCACGATGGCTCTGCGTTGCATATAGCACTTGTCAAATATTTCTGAAACATAAATAGTACTACGACGACCACCTTGTATCAGTCAAACATTGCGACAACTGTTGGAATCATCACGATCTTTGGAAATGGCAGGAAAATTTGGAACCCACAAGGAACAACTGCGACTCATGTGTTAGGAAGTATCATTTGCAGTAGCAAATGTGTTTAAAAAGCGAGTTTAGGTCGGTAGGAACCGTCGCAATTGCCGCAGAAGGCTCATTCGGTGAGGGAAGGAGGGCTGTAAGGGGAGGAGGAGGCCCACATTTCTCCAACTAGTGGAGAAATGTTAACCTAGGTTCTATACTTAGAAGGCTAAAGAGAGCGATTACATTCTAATGTCACAGCCGGCGAGAAATTTTGTGGCTCACGGTGGCTCTGCGTTGCATATACCACTAGTTAAATATTTCTGAAACATAAATAGTACCACGACGACAACCTTGTATCAGTCAAACACTGCGACAACTGTTGGAATCATCACGATCCTTGGAAATGACAGGAAAATTTGGAACCCACAAGGAACAACTGCGACTCATGTGTTAGGAAGTATCATTTGCAGTAGCAAATGTGTTTAAAAAGCGAGTTTAGGTCGGTAGGAACCGTCGCAATTGCCGCAGAAGGCTCATTCGGTGAGGGAAGGAGGGCTGTAAGGGGAGGAGGAGGCCCTCATTTCTCCAATTAGTGGAGAAACGTTAACCTAGGTTCTATACTTAGAAGGCTAAAGAGAGCGATTACATTCTAATGTCACAGCCGGCGAGAAATTTTGTGGCTCACGATGGCTCTGCGTTGCATATACCACTTGTTAAATATTTCTGAAACATAAATAGTACTACGACGACCACCTTGTATCAGTCAAACATTGCGACAACTGTTGGAATCATCACGATCCTTGGAAATGGCAGAATAATTTGGAACCCACAAGGAACAACTGCGACTCATGTGTTAGGAAGTATCATTTGCAGTAGCAAATGTGTTTAAAAAGCGAGTTCAGGTCGGTAGGAACCGTCGCAATTGCCGCAGAAGGCTCATTCGGTGAGGGAAGGAGGGCTGTAAGGGGAGGAGGAGGCCCACATTTCTCCAACTAGTGGAGAAATGTTAACCTAGGTTCTATACTTAGAAGGCTAAAGAGAGCGATTACATTCTAATGTCACAGCCGGCGAGAAATTTTGTGGCTCACGATGGCTCTGCGTTGCATATACCACTTGTTAAATATTTCTGAAACATAAATAGTACTACGACGACCACCTTGTATCAGTCAAACATTGCGACAACTGTTGGAATCATCACGATCCTTGGAAATGACAGGAACATTTGGAAACCACAAGGAACAACTGCGATTCATGTTTTACGAAGTATCATTTGCAGTAGCAAATGTGTTTAAAAAGCGAGTTTAGGTCGGTAGGATCCGTCGCAATTGCCGCAGAAGGCTCATTCGGTGAGGGAAGGAGGGCTGTAAGGGGAGGAGGAGGCCCACATTTCTCCAACTAGTGGAGAAATGTTAACCTAGGTTCTATACTTAGAAGGCTAAAGAGAGCGATTACATTCTAATGTCACAGCCGGCGAGAAATTTTGTGGCTCACGATGGCTCTTCGTTGCATATACCACTTGTTAAATATTTCTGAAACATAAATAGTACTAGGACGACCACCTTGTATCAGTTAAACATTGCGACAACTGTTGGAATCATCACGATCCTTGGAAATGACAGGAAAATTTGGAACCCACAAGGAACAACTGCGACTCATGTGTTAGGAAGTATCATTTGCAGTAGCAAATGTGTTTAAAAAGCGAGTTTAGGTCGGTAGGAACCGTCGCAATTTTCGAGGAAGGCTCATTCGGTGAGGGAAGGAGGGCTGTAAGGGGAGGAGGAGGCCCACATTTCTCCACCTAGTGGAGAAATGTTAACCTAGGTTCTATACTTAGAAGGCTAAAGAGAGCGATTACATTCTAATGTCACAGCCGGCGAGAAATTTTGTGGCTCACGATGGCTCTGCGTTGCATATACCACTTGTTAAATATTTCTGAAACATAAATAGTACTACGACGACCACCTTGTATCAGTCAAACATTGCGACAACTGTTGGAATCATCACGATCCTTGGAAATGACAGGAAAATTTGGAACCCACAAGGAACAACTGCGACTCATGTGTTAGGAAGTATCATTTGCAGTAGCAAATGTGTTTAAAAAGCGAGTTTAGGTCGGTAGGAACCGTCGCAATTGCCGCAGAAGGCTCATTCGGTGAGGGAAGGAGGGCTGTAAGGGGAGGAGGAGGCTCACATTTCTCCAACTAGTGGAGAAATGTTAACCTAGGTTCTATACTTAGAAGGCTAAAGAGAGCGATTACATTCTAATGTCACAGCCGGCGAGAAATTTTGTGGCTCACGGTGGCTCTGCGTTGCAAATACCACTTGTTAAATATTTCTGAAACATAAATAGTACTACGACGACCACCTTGTATCAGTCAAACATTGCGACAACTGTTGGAATCATCACGATCCTTGGAAATGACAGGAAAATTTGGAACCCACAAGGAACAACTGCGACTCATGTGTTAGGAAGTATCATTTGCAGTAGCAAATGTGTTTAAAAAGCGAGTTTAGGTCGGTAGGAACCGTCGCAATTGCCGCAGAAGGCTCATTCGGTGAGGGAAGGAGGGCTGTAAGGGGAGGAGGAGGCTCACATTTCTCCAACTAGTGGAGAAAGGTTAACCTAGGTTCTATACTTAGAAGGCTAAAGAGAGCGATTACATTCTAATGTCACAGCCGGCGAGAAATTTTGTGGCTCACGATGGCTCTGCGTTGGACATACCACTTGTTAAATATTTCTGAAACATAAATAGTACTACGACGAACACCTTGTATCAGTCAAACATTGCGACAACTGTTGGAATCATCACGATCCTTGGAAATGACAGGAAAATTTGGAACCCACTAGGAACAACTGCGACTCATGTGTTAGGAAGTATCATTTGCAGTAGCAAATGTGTTTAAAAAGCGAGTTTAGGTCGGTAGGAACCGTCGCAATTGCCGCAGAAGGCTCATTCGGTGAGGGAAGGAGGGCTGCAAGGGGTGGAGGAGGCCCACATTTCTCCAACTAGTGGAGAAATGTTAACCTAGGTTCTATACTTAGAAGGCTAAAGAGAGCGATTACATTCTAATGTCACAGCCGGCGAGAAATTTTGTGGCTCACGATGGCTCTGCGTTGCATATACCACTTGTTAAATATTTCTGAAACATAAATAGTACTACGACGACCACCTTGTATCAGTCAAACATTGCGACAACTGTTGGAATCATCACGATCCTTGGAAATGACAGGAAAATTTGGAACCCACAAGGAACAACTGCGACTCATGTGTTAGGAAGTATCATTTGCAGTAGCAAATGTGTTTAAAAAGCGAGTTTAGGTCGGTAGGAACCGTCGCAATTGCCGCAGAAGGCTCATTCGGTGAGGGAAGGAGGGCTGTAAGGGGAGGAGGAGGCCCACATTTCTCCAACTAGTGGAGAAATGTTAACCTAGGTTCTATACTTAGAAGGCTAAAGAGAGCGATTACATTCTAATGTCACAGCCGGCGAGAAATTTTGTGGCTCACGGAGGCTCTGCGTTGCATATACCACTTGTTAAATATTTCTGAAACATAAATAGTACTACGACGACCACCTTGTATCAGTCAAACATTGCGACAACTGTTGCAATCATCACGATCCTTGGAAATGACAGGAAAATTTGGAACCCACAAGGAACAACTGTGACTCATGTGTTAGGAAGTATCATTTGCAGTAGCAAATGTGTTTAAAAAGCGAGTTTAGGTCGGTAGGAACCGTCGCAAATGCCGCATAAGGCTCATTCGGTGAGGGAAGGAGGGCTGTAAGGGGAGGAGGAGGCCCACATTTCTCCAACTAGTGGAGAAATGTTAACCTAGGTTCTATACTTAGAAGGCTAAAGAGAGCGATTACATTCTAATGTCACAGCCGGCGAGAAATTTTGTGGCTCACGATGGCTCTGCGTTGCATATACCACTTGTTAAATATTTCTGAAACATAAATAGTACTACGACGACCACCTTGTATCAGTCAAACATTGCGACAACTGTTGGAATCATCACGATCCTTGGAAATGACAGGAAAATTTGGAACCCACAAGGAACAACTGCGACTCATGTGTTAGGAAGTATCATTTGCAGTAGCAAATGTGTTTAAAAAGCGAGTTTAGGTCGGTAGGAACCGTCGCAATTGCCGCAGAAGGCTCATTCGGTGAGGGAAGGAGGGCTGTAAGGGGAGGAGGAGGCCCACATTTCTCCACCTAGTGGAGAAATGTTAACCTAGGTTCTATACTTAGAAGGCTAAAGAGAGCGATTACATTCTAATGTCACAGCCGGCGAGAAATTTTGTGGCTCACGATGGCTCTGCGTTGCATATAGCACTTGTCAAATATATCTGAAACATAAATAGTACTACGACGACCACCTTGTATCAGTCAAACATTGCGACAACTGTTGGAATCATCACGATCCTTGGAAATGACAGGAAAATTTGGAACCCACAAGGAACAACTGCGACTCATGTGTTAGGAAGTATCATTTGCAGTAGCAAATGTGTTTAAAAAGCGAGTTTAGGTCGGTAGGAACCGTCGCTATTTTCGATGAAGGCTCATTCGGTGAGGGATGGAGGGCTGTAAGGGGAGGAGGAGGCCCACATTTCTCCAACTAGTGGAGAAATGTTAACCTAGGTTCTATACTTAGAAGGCTAAAGAGAGCGATTACATTCTAATGTCACAGCCGGCGAGAAATTTTGTGGCTCACGATGGCTCTGCGTTGCATATACCACTTGTTAAATATTTCGGAAACATAAATAGTACTACGACGACCACCTTGTATCAGTCAAACATTGCGACAACTGTTGGAATCATCACGATCCTTGGAAATGACAGGAAAATTTGGAACCCACAAGGAACAACTGCGACTCATGTGTTAGGAAGTATCATTTGCAGTAGCAAATGTGTTTAAAAGCGAGTTTAGGTCGGTAGGAACCGTCGCAATTGCCGCAGAAGGCTCATTCGGTGAGGGAAGGAGGGCTGTAAGGGGAGGAGGAGGCCCACATTTCTCCAACTAGTGGAGAAATGTTAACCTAGGTTCTATACTTAGAAGGCTAAAGAGAGCGATTACATTCTAATGTCACAGCCGGCGAGAAATTTTGTGGCTCACGGTGGCTCTGCGTTGCATATACCACTTGTTAAATATTTCTGAAACATAAATAGTACTACGACGACCACCTTGTATCAGTCAAACATTGAGACAACTGTTGGAATCATCACGATCCTTGGAAATGGCAGAATAATTTGGAACCCATAAGGAACAACTGCGACTCATGTGTTAGGAAGTATCATTTGCAGTAGCAAATGTGTTTAAAAAGCGAGTTTAGGTCGGTAGGAACCGTCGCAATTGCCGCAGAAGGCTCATTCGGTGAGGGAAGGAGGGCTGTAAGGGGAGGAGGAGGCCCACATTTCTCCACCTAGTGGAGAAATGTTAACCTAGGTTCTATACTTAGAAGGCTAAAGAGAGCGATTACATTCTAATGTCACAGCCGGCGAGAAATTTTGTGTCTCACGGAGGCTCTGCGTTGCATATACCACTTGTTAAATATTTCTGAAACATAAATAGTACTACGACGACCACCTTGTATCAGTCAAACATTGCGACAACTGTTGCAATCATCACGATCCTTGGAAATGACAGGAAAATTTGGAACCCACAAGGAACAACTGCGACTCATGTGTTAGGAACTATCATTTGCAGTAGCAAATGTGTTTAAAAAGCGAGTTTAGGTCGGTAGGAACCGTCGCAAATGCCGCATAAGGCTCATTCGGTGAGGGAAGGAGGGCTGTAAGGGGAGGAGGAGGCCCACATTTCTCCAACTAGTGGAGAAATGTTAACCTAGGTTCTATACTTAGAAGGCTAAAGAGAGCGATTACATTCTAATGTCACAGCCGGCGAGAAATTTTATGGCTCACGATGGCTCTGCGTTGCATATACCACTTGTTAAATATTTCTGAAACATAAATAGTACTACGACGACCAGCTTGTATCAGTCAAACATTGCGACAACTGTTGGAATCATCACGATCCTTGGAAATGACAGGAAAATTTGGAACCCACAAGGAACAACTGCGACTCATGTGTTAGGAAGTATCATTTGCAGTAGCAAATGTGTTTAAAAAGCGAGTTTAGGTCGGTAGGAACCGTCGCAAATGCCGCAGAAGGCTCATTCGGTGAGGGAAGGAGGGCTGTAAGGGGAGGAGGAGGCCCACATTTCTCCACCTAGTGGAGAAATGTTAACCTAGGTTCTATACTTAGAAGGCTAAAGAGAGCGATTACATTCTAATGTCACAGCCGGCGAGAAATTTTGTGGCTCACGATGGCTCTGCGTTGCATATAGCACTTGTCAAATATATCTGAAACATAAATAGTACTACGACGACCACCTTGTATCAGTCAAACATTGCGACAACTGTTGGAATCATCACGATCCTTGGAAATGACAGGAAAATTTGGAACCCACAAGGAACAACTGCGACTCATGTGTTAGGAAGTATCATTTGCAGTAGCAAATGTGTTTAAAAAGCGAGTTTAGGTCGGTAGGAACCGTCGCTATTTTCGATGAAGGCTCATTCGGTGAGGGATGGAGGGCTGTAAGGGGAGGAGGAGGCCCACATTTCTCCAACTAGTGGAGAAATGTTAACCTAGGTTCTATACTTAGAAGGCTAAAGAGAGCGATTACATTCTAATGTCACAGCCGGCGAGAAATTTTGTGGCTCACGATGGCTCTGCGTTGCATATACCACTTGTTAAATATTTCGGAAACATAAATAGTACTACGACGACCACCTTGTATCAGTCAAACATTGCGACAACTGTTGGAATCACCACGATCCTTGGAAATGACAGGAAAATTTGGAACCCACAAGGAACAACTGCGACTCATGTGTTAGGTAGTATCATTTGCAGTAGCAAATGTGTTTAAAAGCGAGTTTAGGTCGGTAGGAACCGTCGCAATTGCCGCAGAAGGCTCATTCGGTGAGGGAAGGAGGGCTGTAAGGGGAGGAGGAGGCCCACATTTCTCCAACTAGTGGAGAAATGTTAACCTAGGTTCTATACTTAGAAGGCTAAAGAGAGCGATTACATTCTAATGTCACAGCCGGCGAGAAATTTTGTGGCTCACGGTGGCTCTGCGTTGCATATACCACTTGTTAAATATTTCTGAAACATAAATAGTACTACGACGACCACCTTGTATCAGTCAAACATTGCGACAACTGTTGGAATCATCACGATCCTTGGAAATGGCAGAATAATTTGGAACCCATAAGGAACAACTGCGACTCATGTGTTAGGAAGTATCATTTGCAGTAGCAAATGTGTTTAAAAAGCGAGTTTAGGTCGGTAGGAACCGTCGCAATTGCCGCAGAAGGCTCATTCGGTGAGGGAAGGAGGGCTGTAAGGGGAGGAGGAGGCCCACATTTCTCCACCTAGTGGAGAAATGTTAACCTAGGTTCTATACTTAGAAGGCTAAAGAGAGC
The DNA here is from genome assembly GCF_023864275.1 of Schistocerca cancellata. NCBI lineage: Eukaryota > Metazoa > Arthropoda > Insecta > Orthoptera > Acrididae > Schistocerca > Schistocerca cancellata. Next base: position 76,146,108 of record NC_064627.1, on the reverse strand, counting down.
GATTACATTCTAATGTCACAGCCGGCGAGAAATTTTGTGTCTCACGGAGGCTCTGCGTTGCATATACCACTTGTTAAATATTTCTGAAACATAAATAGTACTACGACGACCACCTTGTATCAGTCAAACATTGCGACAACTGTTGCAATCATCACGATCCTTGGAAATGACAGGAAAATTTGGAACCCACAAGGAACAACTGCGACTCATGTGTTAGGAACTATCATTTGCAGTAGCAAATGTGTTTAAAAAGCGAGTTTAGGTCGGTAGGAACCGTCGCAAATGCCGCATAAGGCTCATTCGGTGAGGGAAGGAGGGCTGTAAGGGGAGGAGGAGGCCCACATTTCTCCAACTAGTGGAGAAATGTTAACCTAGGTTCTATACTTAGAAGGCTAAAGAGAGCGATTACATTCTAATGTCACAGCCGGCGAGAAATTTTGTGGCTCACGATGGCTCTGCGTTGCATATACCACTTGTTAAATATTTCTGAAACATAAATAGTACTACGACGACCACCTTGTATCAGTCAAACATTGCGACAACTGTTGGAATCATCACGATCCTTGGAAATGACAGGAAAATTTGGAACCCACAAGGAACAACTGCGACTCATGTGTTAGGAAGTATCATTTGCAGTAGCAAATGTGTTTAAAAAGCGAGTTTAGGTCGGTAGGAACCGTCGCAATTGCCGCAGAAGGCTCATTCGGTGAGGGAAGGAGGGCTGTAAGGGGAGGAGGAGGCCCACATTTCTCCACCTAGTGGAGAAATGTTAACCTAGGTTCTATACTTAGAAGGCTAAAGAGAGCGATTACATTCTAATGTCACAGCCGGCGAGAAATTTTGTGGCTCACGATGGCTCTGCGTTGCATATAGCACTTGTCAAATATTTCTGAAACATAAATAGTACTACGACGACCACCTTGTATCAGTCAAACATTGCGACAACTGTTGGAATCATCACGATCCTTGGAAATGACAGGAAAATTTGGAACCCACAAGGAACAACTGCGACTCATGTGTTAGGAAGTATCATTTGCAGTAGCAAATGTGTTTAAAAAGCGAGTTTAGGTCGGTAGGAACCGTCGCTATTTTCGATGAAGGCTCATTCGGTGAGGGATGGAGGGCTGTAAGGGGAGGAGGAGGCCCACATTTCTCCAACTAGTGGAGAAATGTTAACCTAGGTTCTATACTTAGAAGGCTAAAGAGAGCGATTACATTCTAATGTCACAGCCGGCGAGAAATTTTGTGGCTCACGATGGCTCTGCGTTGCATATACCACTTGTTAAATATTTCGGAAACATAAATAGTACTACGACGACCACCTTGTATCAGTCAAACATTGCGACAACTGTTGGAATCACCACGATCCTTGGAAATGACAGGAAAATTTGGAACCCACAAGGAACAACTGCGACTCATGTGTTAGGAAGTATCATTTGCAGTAGCAAATGTGTTTAAAAAGCGAGTTTAGGTCGGTAGGAACCGTCGCAATTGCCGCAGAAGGCTCATTCGGTGAGGGAAGGAGGGCTGTAAGGGGAGGAGGAGGCCCTCATTTCTCCAATTAGTGGAGAAACGTTAACCTAGGTTCTATACTTAGAAGGCTAAAGAGAGCGATTACATTCTAATGTCACAGCCGGCGAGAAATTTTGTGGCTCACGATGGCTCTGCGTTGCATATACCACTTGTTAAATATTTCTGAAACATAAATAGTACTACGACGACCAGCTTGTATCAGTCAAACATTGCGACAACTGTTGGAATCATCACGATCCTTGGAAATGACAGGAAAATTTGGAACCCACAAGGAACAACTGCGACTCATGTGTTAGGAACTATCATTTGCAGTAGCAAATGTGTTTAAAAAGCGAGTTTAGGTCGGTAGGAACCGTCGCAATTGCCGCAGAAGGCTCATTCGGTGAGGGAAGGAGGGCTGTAAGGGGAGGAGGAGGCCCACATTTCTCCAACTAGTGGAGAAATGTTAACCTAGGTTCTATACTTAGAAGGCTAAAGAGAGCGATTACATTCTAATGTCACAGCCGGCGAGAAATTTTGTGGCTCACGATGGCTTTGCGTTGCATATAGCACTTGTCAAATATTTCTGAAACATAAATAGTACTACGACGACCACCTTGTATCAGTCAAACATTGCGACAACTGTTGGAATCATCACGATCCTTGGAAATGACAGGAATAATTGGAACCCACAAGGAACAACTGCGACTCATGTGTTAGGAAGTATCATTTGCAGTAGCAAATGTGTTTAAAAAGCGAGTTTAGGTCGGTAGGAACCGTCGCAATTGCCGCAGAAGGCTCATTCGGTGAGGGAAGGAGGGCTGTAAGGGGAGGAGGAGGCCCACATTTCTCCAACTAGTGGAGAAATGTTAACCTAGGTTCTATACTTAGAAGGCTAAAGAGAGCGATTACATTTTAATGTCACAGCCGGCAAGAAATTTTGTGGCTCACGGTGGCTCTGCGTTGCATATACCACTTGTTAAATATTTCTGAAACATAAATAGTACTACGACGACCACCTTGTATCAGTCAAACACTGCGACAACTGTTGGAATCATCACGATCCTTGGAAATGACAGGAAAATTTGGAACCCACAAGGAACAACTGCGACCCATGTGTTAGGAAGTATCATTTGCAGTAGCAAATGTGTTTAAAAAGCGAGTTTAGGTCGGTAGGAACCGTCGCAATTGCCGCAGAAGGCTCATTCGGTGAGGGAAGGAGGGCTGTAAGGGGAGGAGGAGGCCCTCATTCCTCCAATTAGTGGAGAAACGTTAACCTAGGTTCTATACTTAGAAGGCGAAAGAGAGCGATTACATTCTAATGTCACAGCCGGCGAGAAATTTTGTGGCTCACGATGGCTCTGCGTTGCATATACCACTTGTTACATATTTCTGAATCATAAATAGTACTACGACGACCACCTTGTATCAGTCAAACATTGCGACAACTGTTGGAATCATCACGATCCTTGGAAATGACAGGAAAATTTGGAACCCACAAGGAACAACTGCGACTCATGTGTTAGGAAGTATCATTTGCAGTAGCAAATGTGTTTAAAAAGCGAGTTTAGGTCGGTAGGAACCGTCGCAATTGCCGCAGAAGGCTCATTCGGTGAGGGAAGGAGGGCTGTAAGGAGAGGAGGAGGCCCACATTTCTCCAACTAGTGGAGAAATGTTAACCTAGGTTCTATACTTAGAAGGCTAAAGAGAGCGATTACATTCTAATGTCACAGCCGGCGAGAAATTTTATGGCTCACGGTGGCTCTGCGTTGCATATACCACTTGTTAAATATTTCTGAAACATAAATAGTACTACGACGACCACCTTGTATCAGTCAAACACTGCGACAACTGTTGGAATCATCACGATCCTTGGAAATGACAGGAAAATTTGGAACCCACAAGGAACAACTGCGACTCATGTGTTAGGAAGTATCATTTGCAGTAGCAAATGTGTTTAAAAAGCGAGTTTAGGTCGGTAGGAACCGTCGCAATTGCCGCAGAAGGCTCATTCGGTGAGGGAAGGAGGGCTGTAAGGGGAGGAGGAGGCCCTCATTTCTCCAGTTAGTGGAGAAACGTTAACCTAGGTTCTATACTTAGAAGGCTAAAGAGAGCGATTACATTCTAATGTCACAGCCGGCGAGAAATTTTGTGGCTCACGATGGCTCTGCGTTGCATATACCACTTGTTAAATATTTCTGAAACATAAATAGTACTACGACGACCACCTTGTATCAGTCAAACATTGCGACAACTGTTGGAATCATCACGATCCTTGTAAATGACAGGATAATTTGGAACCCACAAGGAACAACTGCGACTCATGTGTTAGGAAGTATCATTTGCCGTAGCAAATGTTTTTAAAAAGCGAGTTTAGGTCGGTAGGAACCGTCGCAATTGCCGCAGAAGGCTCATTCGGTGAGGGAAGGAGGGCTGTAAGGGGAGGAGGAGGCCCACATTTCTCCAACTAGTGGAGAAATGTTAACCTAGGTTCTATACTTAGAAGGCTAAAGAGAGCGATTACATTCTAATGTCACAGCCGGCGAGAAATTTTGTGGCTCACGATGGCTCTGCGTTGCATATACCACTTGTTAAATATTTCTGAAACATAAATAGTACTACGACGACCACCTTGTATCAGTCAAACATTGGGACAACTGTTGGAATCATCACGATCCTTGGAAATGGCAGGAAAATTTGGAACCCACAAGGAGCAACTGCGACTCATGTGTTAGGAAGTATCATTTGCAGTAGCAAATGTGTTTAAAAAGCGAGTTTAGGTCGGTAGGAACCGTCGCAATTGCCGCAGAAGGCTCATTCGGTGAGGGAAGGAGGGCTGTAAGGGGAGGAGGAGGCCCACATTTCTCCAACTAGTGGAGAAATGTTAACCTAGGTTCTATACTTAGAAGGCTAAAGAGAGCGATTACATTCTAATGTCAAGAAGGAGAGAAAATTTTGTGGCTCACGGTGGCTCTGCGTTGCATATACCACTTGTTAAATATTTCTGAAACATAAATAGTACTACGACGACCACCTTGTATCAGTCAAACATTGCGACAACTGTTGGAATCATCACGATCCTTGGAAATGACAGGAAAATTTGGAACCCACAAGGAACAACTGCGACTCATGTGTTAGGAAGTATCATTTGCAGTAGCAAATGTGTTTAAAAAGCGAGTTTAGGTCGGTAGGAAGCGTCGCAATTGCCGCAGAAGGCTCATTCGGTGAGGGAAGGAGGGCTGTAAGGGGAGGAGGAGGCCCACATTTCTCCACCTAGTGGAGAAATGTTAACCTAGGTTCTATACTTAGAAGGCTAAAGAGAGCGATTACATTCTAATGTCACAGCCGGCGAGAAATTTTGTGGCTCACGATGGCTCTGCGTTGCATATAGCACTTGTCAAATATTTCTGAAACATAAATAGTACTACGACGACCACCTTGTATCAGTCAAACATTGCGACAACTGTTGGAATCATCACGATCCTTGGAAATGACAGGAAAATTTGGAACCCACAAGGAACAACTGCGACTCATGTGTTAGGAAGTATCATTTGCAGTAGCAAATGTGTTTAAAAAGCGAGTTTAGGTCGGTAGGAACCGTCGCAATTTTCGAGGAAGGCTCATTCGGTGAGGGATGGAGGGCTGTAAGGGGAGGAGGAGGCCCACATTTCTCCAACTAGTGGAGAAATGTTAACCTAGGTTCTATACTTAGAAGGCTAAAGAGAGCGATTACATTCTAATGTCACAGCCGGCGAGAAATTTTGTAACTCACGATGGCTCTGCGTTGCATATACCACTTGTTAAATATTTCTGAAACATAAATAGTACTACGACGACCACCTTGTATCAGTCAAACATTGCGACAACTGTTGGAATCACAACGATCCTTGGAAATGACAGGAAAATTTGGAACCCACAAGGAACAACTGCGACTCATGTGTTAGGAAGTATCATTTGCAGTAGCAAATGTGTTTAAAAAGCGAGTTTAGGTCGGTAGGAACCGTCGCAATTGCCGCAGAAGGTTCATTCGGTGAGGGAAGGAGGGCTGTAAGGGGAGGAGGAGGCCCACATTTCTCCAACTAGTGGAGAAATGTTAACCTAGGTTCTATACTTAGAAGGCTAAAGAGAGCGATTACATTCTAATGTCACAGCCGGCGAGAAATGTTGTGGCTCACGGTGGCTCTGTGTTGCATATACCACTTGTTAAATATTTCTGAAACATAAATAGTACTACGACGACCACCTTGTATCAGTCAAACACTGCGACAACTGTTGGAATCATCACGATCCTTGGAAATGACAGGAAAATTTGGAACCCACAAGGAACAACTGCGACTCATGTGTTAGGAAGTATCATTTGCAGTAGCAAATGTGTTTAAAAAGCGAGTTTAGGTCGGTAGGAACCGTCGCAATTGCCGCAGAAAGCTCATTCGGTGAGGGAAGGAGGGCTGTAAGGGGAGGAGGAGGCCCTCATTTCTCCAATTAGTGGAGAAACGTTAACCTAGGTTCTATACTTAGAAGGCTAAAGAGAGCGATTACATTCTAATGTCACAGCCGGCGAGAAATTTTGTGGCTCACGATGGCTCTGCGTTGCATATACCACTTGTTAAATATTTCTGAAACATAAATAGTACTACGACGACCACCTTGTATCAGTCAAACATTGCGACAACTGTTGGAATCATCACGATCCTTGGAAATGACAGGAAAATTTGGAACCCACAAGGAACAACTGCGACTCATGTGTTAGGAAGTATCATTTGCAGTAGCAAATGTGTTTAAAAAGCGAGTTTAGGTCGGTAGGAACCGTCGCAATTGCCGCAGAAGGCTCATTCGGTGAGGGAAGGCGGGCTGTAAGGGGAGGAGGAGGCCAACATTTCTCCAACTAGTGGAGAAATGTTAACCTAGGTTCTATACTTAGAAGGCTAAAGAGAGCGATTACATTCTAATGTCACAGCCGGCGAGAAATTTTGTGGCTCACGATGGCTCTGCGTTGCATATAGCACTTGTCAAATATTTCTGAAACATAAATAGTACTACGACGACCACCTTGTATCAGTCAAACATTGCGACAACTGTTGGAATCATCACGATCCTTGGAAATGACAGGAATATTTGGAACCCACAAGGAACAACTGCGACTCATGTGTTAGGAAGTATCATTTGCAGTAGCAAATGTGTTTAAAAAGCGAGTTTAGGTCGGTAGGAACCGTCGCAATTGCCGCAGAAGGCTCATTCGGTGAGGGAAGGAGGGCTGTAAGGGGAGGAGGAGGCCCACATTTCTCCAACTAGTGGAGAAATGTTAACCTAGGTTCTATACTTAGAAGGCTAAAGAGAGTGATTACATTCTAATGTCACAGCCGGCGAGAAATTTTGTGGCTCACGGTGGCTCTGCGTTGCATATACCACTTGTTAAATATTTCTGAAACATAAATAGTACTACGACGACCACCTTGTATCAGTCAAACACTGCGACAACTGTTGGAATCATCACGATCCTTGGAAATGACAGGAAAATTTGAAACCCACAAGGAACAACTGCGTCTCATGTGTTAGGAAGTATCATTTGCAGTAGCAAATGTGTTTAAAAAGCGAGTTTAGGTCGGTAGGAACCGTCGCAGTTGCCGCAGAAGGCTCATTCGGTGAGGGAAGGAGGGCTGTAAGGGGAGGAGGAGGCCCTCATTTCTCCAATTAGTGGAGAAACGTTAACCTAGGTTCTATACTTAGAAGGCTAAAGAGAGCGATTACATTCTAATGTCACAGCCGGCGAGAAATTTTGTGGCTCACGGTGGCTCTGCGTTGCATATACCACTTGTTAAATATTTCTGAAACATAAATAGTACTACGACGACCACCTTGTATCAGTCAAACATTGCGACAACTGTTGGAATCATCACGATCCTTGGAAATGACAGGATAATTTGGAACCCACAAGGAACAACTGCGACTCATGTGTTAGGAAGTATCATTTGCAGTAGCAAATGTTTTTAAAAAGCGAGTTTAGGTCGGTAGGAACCGTCGCAATTGCCGCAGAAGGCTCATTCGGTGAGGGAAGGAGGGCTGTAAAGGGAGGAGGTGGCCCACATTTCTCCAACTAGTGGAGAAATGTTAACCTAGGTTCTATACTTAGAAGGCTAAAGAGAGCGATTACATTCTAATGTCACAGCCGGCGAGAAATTTTGTGGCTCACGATGGCTCTGCGTTGCATATACCACTTGTTAAATATTTCTGAAACATAAATAGTACTACGACGACCACCTTGTATCAGTCAAACATTGCGACAACTGTTGGAATCATCACGATCCTTGGAAATGACAGGAAAATTTGGAACCCACAAGGAACAACTGCGACTCATGTGTTAGGAAGTATCATTTGCAGTAGCAAATGTGTTTAAAAAGCGAGTTTAGGTCGGTAGGAACCGTCGCAATTGCCGCAGAAGGCTCATTCGGTGAGGGAAGGAGGGCTGTAAGGGGAGGAGGAGGCCCACATTTCTCCAACTAGTGGAGAAATGTTAACCTAGGTTCTATACTTAGAAGGCTAAAGAGAGCGATTACATTCTAATGTCACAGCCGGCGAGAAATTTTGTGGCTCACGATGGCTCTGCGTTGCATATACCACTTGTTAAATATTTCTGAAACATAAATAGTACTACGACGACCACCTTGTATCAGTCAAACATTGCGACAACTGTTGGAATCATCGCGATCATTGGAAATGGCAGAATAATTTGGAACCCACAAGGAACAACTGCGACTCATGTGTTAGGAAGTATCATTTGCAGTAGCAAATGTGTTTAAAAAGCGAGTTTAGGTCGGTAGGAACCGTCGCAATTGCCGCAGAAGGCTCATTCGGTGAGGGAAGGAGGGCTGTAAGAGCAGGAGGAGGCCCACATTTCTCCAACTAGTGGAGAAATGTTAACCTAGGTTCTATACTTAGAAGGCTAAAGAGAGCGATTACATTCTAATGTCACAGCCGGCGAGAAATTTTGTGGCTCACGATGGCTCTGCGTTGCATATACCACTTGTTAAATATTTCTGAAACATAAATAGTACTACGACGACCAGCTTGTATCAGTCAAACATTGCGACAACTGTTGGAATCATCACGATCCTTGGAAATGACAGGAAAATTTGGAACCCACAAGGAACAACTGCGACTCATGTGTTAGGAAGTATCATTTGCAGTAGCAAATGTGTTTAAAAAGCGAGTTTAGGTCGGTAGGAACCGTCGCAATTGCCGCAAAAGGCTCATTCGGTGAGGGAAGGAGGGCTGTAAGGGGAGGAGGAGGCCAACATTTCTCCAACTAGTGGAGAAATGGTAACCTAGGTTCTATACTTAGAAGGCTAAAGAGAGCGATTACATTCTAATGTCACAGCCGGCGAGAAATTTTGTGGCTCACGGTGGCTCTGCGTTGCATATACCACTTGTTAAATATTTCTGAAACATAAATAGTACTACGACGACCACCTTGTATCAGTCAAACACTGCGACAACTGTTGGAATCATCACGATCCTTGGAAATGACAGGAAAATTTGGAACCCACAAGGAACAACTGCGACTCATGTGTTAGGAAGTATCATTTGCAGTAGCAAATGTGTTTAAAAAGCGAGTTTAGGTCGGTAGGAACCGTCGCAATTGCCGCAGAAGGCTCATTCGCTGAGGGAAGGAGGGCTGTAAGGGGAGGAGGAGGCCCTCATTTCTCCAATTAGTGGAGAAACGTTAACCTAGGTTCTATACTTAGAAGGCTAAAGAGAGCGATTACATTCTAATGTCACAGCCGGCGAGAAATTTTGTGGCTCACGTTGGCTCTGCGTTGCATATACCACTTGTTAAATATTTCTGAAACATAAATAGTACTACGACGACCACCTTGTATCAGTCAAACATTGCGACAACTGTTGGAATCATCACGATCCTTGGAAATGACAGGAAAATTTGGAACCCACAAGGAACAACTGCGACTCATGTGTTAGGAAGTATCATTTGCAGTAGCAAATGTGTTTAAAAAGCGAGTTTAGGTCGGTAGGAACCGTCGCAATTGCCGCAGAAGGCTCATTCGCTGAGGGAAGGAGGGCTGTAAGGGGAGGAGGAGGCCCTCATTTCTCCAATTAGTGGAGAAACGTTAACCTAGGTTCTATACTTAGAAGGCTAAAGAGAGCGATTACATTCTAATGTCACAGCCGGCGAGAAATTTTGTGGCTCACGTTGGCTCTGCGTTGCATATACCACTTGTTAAATATTTCTGAAACATAAATAGTACTACGACGACCACCTTGTATCAGTCAAACATTGCGACAACTGTTGGAATCATCACGATCCTTGGAAATGACAGGAAAATTTGGAACCCACAAGGAACAACTGCGACTCATGTGTTAGGAAGTATCATTTGCAGTAGCAAATGTGTTTAAAAAGCGAGTTTAGGTCGGTAGGAACCGTCGCAATTGCCGCAGAAGGCTCATTCGGTGAGGGAAGGAGGGCTGTAAAGGGAGGAGGTGGCCCACATTTCTCCAACTAGTGGAGAAATGTTAACCTAGGTTCTATACTTAGAAGGCTAAAGAGAGCGATTACATTCTAATGTCACAGCCGGCGAGAAATTTTGTGGCTCACGATGGCTCTGCGTTGCATATACCACTTGTTAAATATTTCTGAAACATAAATAGTACTACGACGACCACCTTGTATCAGTCAAACATTGCGACAACTGTTGGAATCATCACGATCCTTGGAAATGACAGGAAAATTTGGAACCCACAAGGAACAACTGCGACTCATGTGTTAGGAAGTATCATTTGCAGTAGCAAATGTGTTTAAAAAGCGAGTTTAGGTCGGTAGGAACCGTCGCAATTGCCGCAGAAGGCTCATTCGGTGAGGGAAGGAGGGCTGTAAGGGGAGGAGGAGGCCCACATTTCTCCAACTAGTGGAGAAATGTTAACCTAGGTTCTATACTTAGAAGGCTAAAGAGAGCGATTACATTCTAATGTCACAGCCGGCGAGAAATTTTGTGGCTCACGATGGCTCTGCGTTGCATATACCACTTGTTAAATATTTCTGAAACATAAATAGTACTACGACGACCACCTTGTATCAGTCAAACATTGCGACAACTGTTGGAATCATCGCGATCATTGGAAATGGCAGAATAATTTGGAACCCACAAGGAACAACTGCGACTCATGTGTTAGGAAGTATCATTTGCAGTAGCAAATGTGTTTAAAAAGCGAGTTTAGGTCGGTAGGAACCGTCGCAATTGCCGCAGAAGGCTCATTCGGTGAGGGAAGGAGGGCTGTAAGAGCAGGAGGAGGCCCACATTTCTCCAACTAGTGGAGAAATGTTAACCTAGGTTCTATACTTAGAAGGCTAAAGAGAGCGATTACATTCTAATGTCACAGCCGGCGAGAAATTTTGTGGCTCACGATGGCTCTGCGTTGCATATACCACTTGTTAAATATTTCTGAAACATAAATAGTACTACGACGACCAGCTTGTATCAGTCAAACATTGCGACAACTGTTGGAATCATCACGATCCTTGGAAATGACAGGAAAATTTGGAACCCACAAGGAACAACTGCGACTCATGTGTTAGGAAGTATCATTTGCAGTAGCAAATGTGTTTAAAAAGCGAGTTTAGGTCGGTAGGAACCGTCGCAATTGCCGCAGAAGGCTCATTCGGTGAGGGAAGGAGGGCTGTAAGGGGAGGAGGAGGCCCACATTTCTCCAACTAGTGGAGAAATGTTAACCTAGGTTCTATACTTAGAAGGCTAAAGAGAGCGATTACATTCTAATGTCACAGCCGGCGAGAAATTTTGTGGCTCACGGTGGCTCTGCGTTGCATATACCACTTGTTAAATGTTTCTGAAACATAAATAGTACTACGACGACCACCTTGTATCAGTCAAACACTGCGACAACTGTTGGAATCATCACGATCCTTGGAAATGACAGGAAAATTTGGAACCCACAAGGAACAACTGCGACTCATGTGTTAGGAAGTATCATTTGCAGTAGCAAATGTGTTTAAAAAGCGAGTTTAGGTCGGTAGGAACCGTCGCAATTGCCGCAGAAGGCTCATTCGCTGAGGGAAGGAGGGCTGTAAGGGGAGGAGGAGGCCCTCATTTCTCCAATTAGTGGAGAAACGTTAACCTAGGTTCTATACTTAGAAGGCTAAAGAGAGCGATTACATTCTAATGTCACAGCCGGCGAGAAATTTTGTGGCTCACGTTGGCTCTGCGTTGCATATACCACTTGTTAAATATTTCTGAAACATAAATAGTACTACGACGACCACCTTGTATCAGTCAAACATTGCGACAACTGTTGGAATCATCACGATCCTTGGAAATGACAGGAAAATTTGGAACCCACAAGGAACAACTGCGACTCATGTGTTAGGAAGTATCATTTGCAGTAGCAAATGTGTTTAAAAAGCGAGTTTAGGTCGGTAGGAACCGTCGCAATTGCCGCAGAAGGCTCATTCGGTGAGGGAAGGAGGGCTGTAAGGGGAGGAGGAGGCCCACATTTCTCCAACTAGTGGAGAAATGGTAACCTAGGTTCTATACTTAGAAGGCTAAAGAGAGCGATTACATTCTAATGTCACAGCCGGCGAGAAATTTTGTGGCTCACGATGGCTCTGCGTTGCATATACCACTTGTTAAATATTTCTGAAACATAAATAGTACTACGACGACCACCTTGTATCAGTCAAACATTGCGACAACTGTTGGAATCATCACGATCCTTGGAAATGGCAGGAAAACTTGGAACCCACAAGGAACAACTGCGACTCATGTGTTAGGAAGTATCATTTGCAGTAGCAAATGTGTTTAAAAAGCAAAGTTTAGGTCGGTAGGAACCGTTGCAATTGCCGCAGAAGGCTCATTCGGTGAGGGAAGAAGGGCTGTAAGGGGAGGAGGAGGCCCACATTTCTCCAAGTAGTGGAGAAATGTTAACCTGGGTTCTATACTTAGAAGGCTAAAGAGAGCGATTACATTCTAATGTCACAGCCGGCGAGAAATTTTGTGGCTCACGATGGCTCTGCGTTGCATATACCACTTGTTAAATATTTCAGAAACATAAATAGTACTACGACGACCACCTTGTATCAGTCAAACATTGCGACAACTGTTGGAATCATCACGATCCTTGGAAATGACAGGAAAATTTGGAATCCACAAGGAACAACTGCGACTCATGTGTTAGGAAGTATCATTTGCAGTAGCAAATGTGTTTAAAAAGCGAGTTTAGGTCGGTAGGAACCGTCGCAATTGCCGCAGAAGGCTCATTCGGTGAGGGAAGGAGGGCTGTAAGGGAAGGAGGAGGCCCACATTTCTCCAACTGGTGGAGAAATGTTAACCTAGGTTCTATACTTAGAAGGCTAAAGAGAGCGATTACATTCTAATGTCACAGCCGGCGAGAAGTTTTGTGGCTCACGATGGCTCTTCGTTGCATCTACCACTTGTTAAATATTTCTGAAACATAAATAGTACTACGACGACCACCTTGTATCAGTCAAACATTGCGACAACTGTTGGAATCATCACGATCCTTGGAAATGACAGGAAAATTTGGAACCCACAAGGAACAACTGCGACTCATGTGTTAGGAAGTATCATTTGCAGTAGCAAATGTGTTTAAAAAGCGAGTTTAGGTCGGTAGGAACCGTCGCAATTGCCGCAGAAGGCTCACTCGGTGAGGGAAGTAGGGCTGTAAGGGGAGGAGGAGGCCCACATTTCTCCAACTAGTGGAGAAATGTTAACCTAGGTTCTATACTTAGAAGGCTAAAGAGAGCGATTACGTTCTAATGTCACAGCCGGCGAGAAATTTTGTGGCTCACGATGGCTCTGCGTTGCATATACCACTTGTTAAATATTTCTGAAACATAAATAGTACTACGACGACCACCTTGTATCAGTCAAACATTGCGACAACTGTTGGAATCATCACGATCCTTGGAAATGACAGGAAAATTTGGAACCCACAAGGAACAACTGCGACTCATGTGTTAGGAAGTATCATTTGCAGTAGCAAATGTGTTTAAAAAGCGAGTTTAGGTCGGTAGGAACCGTCGCAATTGCCGCAGAAGGCTCATTCGGTGAGGGAAGGAGGGCTGTAAGGGGAGGAGGAGGCCCACATTTCTCCAACTAGTGGAGAAATGTTAACCTAGGTTCTATACTTAGAAGGCTAAAGAGAGCGATTACATTCTAATGTCACAGCCGACGAGAAATTTTGTGGCTCACGATGGCTCTGCGTTGCATATACCACTTGTTAAATATTTCTGAAACATAAATAGTACTAGGACGACCACCTTGTATCAGTCAAACACTGCGACAACTGTTGGAATCATCACGATCCTTGGAAATGACAGGAAAATTTGGAACCCACAAGGAACAACTGCGACTCATGTGTTAGGAAGTATCATTTGCAGTAGCAAATGTGTTTAAAAAGCGAGTTTAGGTCGGTAGGAACCGTCGCAATTGCCGCAGAAGGCTCATTCGGTGAGGGAAGGAGGGCTGTAAGGGGAGGAGGAGGCCCACATTTCTCCAATTAGTGGAGAAACGTTAACCTAGGTTCTATACTTAGAAGGCTAAAGAGAGCGATTACATTCTAATGTCACAGCCGGCGAGAAATTTTGTGGCTCACGATGGCTCTGCGTTGCATATACCACTTGTTAAATATTTCTGAAACATAAATAGTACTACGACGACCACCTTGTATCAGTCAAACATTGCGACAACTGTTGGAATCATCACGATCCTTGGAAATGACAGGAACATTTGGAACCCACAAGGAACAACTGCGACTCATGTGTTAGGAAGTATCATTTGCAGTAGCAAATGTGTTTAAAAAGCGAGTTTAGGTCGGTAGGAACCGTCGCAATTGCCGCAGAAGGCTCATTCGGTGAGGGAAGGAGGGCTGTAAGGGGAGGAGGAGGCCCACATTTCTCCAACTAGTGGAGAAATGTTAACCTAGGTTCTATACTTAGAAGGCTAAAGAGAGCGATTACATTCTAATGTCACAGCCGGCGAGAAATTTTGTGGCTCACGATGGCTCTGCGTTGCATATACCACTTGTTAAATATTTCTGAAACATAAATAGTACTACGACGGCCACCTTGTATCAGTCAAACATTGCGACAACTGTTGGAATCATCGCGATCATTGGAAAAGGCAGAATAATTTGGAACCCACAAGGAACAACTGCGACTCATGTGTTAGGAAGTATCATTTGCAGTAGCAAATGTGTTTAAAAAGCGAGTTTAGGTCGGTAGGAACCGTTGCAATTGCCGCAGAAGGCTCATTCGGTGAGGGAAGGAGGGCTGTAAGGGGAGGAGGAGGCCCACATTTCTCCAACTAGTGGAGAAATGTTAACCTAGGTTCTATACTTAGAAGGCTAAAGAGAGCGATTACATTCTAATGTCACAGCCGGCGAGAAATTTTGTGGCTCACGGTGGCTCTGCGTTGCATATACCACTTGTTAAATATTTCTGAAACATAAATAGTACTACGACGACCACCTTGTATCAGTCAAACACTGCAACAACTGTTGGAATCATCTCGATCCTTGGAAATGACAGGAAAATTTGGAACCCACAAGGAACAACTGCGACTCATGTGTTAGGAAGTATCATTTGCAGTAGCAAATGTGTTTAAAAAGCGAGTTTAGGTCGGTAGGAACCGTCGCAATTGCCGCAGAAGGCTCATTCGGTGAGGGAAGGAGGGCTGTATGGGGAGGAGGAGGCCCTCATTTCTCCAATTAGTGGAGAAAGTTTAACCTAGGTTCTATACTTAGAAGGCTAAAGAGAGCGATTACATTCTAATGTCACAGGCGGCGAGAAATTTTGTGGCTCACGTTGGCTCTGCGTTGCATATACCACTTGTTAAATATTTCTGAAACATAAATAGTACTACGACGACCACCTTGTTACAGTCAAACATTGCGACAACTGTTGGAATCATCACGATCCTTGGAAATGACAGGAAAATTTGGAACCCACAAGGAACAACTGCGACTCATGTGTTAGGAAGTATCATTTGCAGTAGCAAATGTGTTTAAAAAGCGAGTTTAGGTCGGTAGGAACCGTCGCAATTGCCGCAGAAGGCTCATTCGGTGAGGGAAGGAGGGCTGTAAGGGGAGGAGGAGGCCCACATTTCTCCAACTAGTGGAGAAATGTTAACCTAGGTTCTATACTTAGAAGGCTAAAGAGAGCGATTACATTCTAATGTCACAGCCGGCGAGAAATTTTGTGGCTCACGATGGCTCTGCGTTGCATATACCACTTGTTAAATATTTCTGAAACATAAATAGTTCTACGACGACCACCTTGTATCAGTCAAACATTGCGACAACTGTTGGAATCATCACAATCCTTGGAAATGGCAGGAAAATTTGGAACCCACAAGGAACAACTGCGACTCATGTGTTAGGAAGTATCATTTGCAGTAGCAAATGTGTTTAAAAAGCGAGTTTAGGTCGGTAGGAACCGTCGCAATTGCCGCAGAAGGCTCATTCGGTGAGGGAAGGAGGGCTGTAAGGGGAGGAGGAGGCCCACATTTCTCCAACTAGTGGAGAAATGTTAACATAGGTTCTATACTTAGAAGGCTAAAGAGAGCGATTACATTCTAATGTCACAGCCGGCGAGAAATTTTGTGGCTCACGGTGGCTCTGCGTTGCATATACCACATGTTAAATATTTCTGAAACATAAATAGTACTACGACGACCACCTTGTATCAGTCAAACACTGCGACAACTGTTGGAATCATCACGATCCTTGGAAATGACAGGAAAATTTGGAACCCACAAGGAACAACTGCGACTCATGTGTTAGGAAGTATCATTTGCAGTAGCAAATGTGTTTAAAAAGCGAGTTTAGGTCGGTAGGAACCGTCGCAATTGCCGCAGAAGGCTCATTCGGTGAGGGAAGGAGGGCTGTAAGGGGAGGAGGAGGCCCTCATTTCTCCAACTAGTGGAGAAATGTTAACCTAGGTTCTATACTTAGAAGGCTAAAGAGAGCGATTACATTCTAATGTCACAGCCGGCGAGAAATTTTGTGGCTCACGATGGCTCTTCGTTGCATCTACCACTTGTTAAATATTTCTGAAACATAAATAGTACTACGACGACCAGCTTGTATCAGTCAAACATTGCGACAACTGTTGGAATCATCACGATCCTTGGAAATGACAGGAAAATTTGGAACCCACAAGGAACAACTGCGACTCATGTGTTAGGAAGTATCATTTGCAGTAGCAAATGTGTTTAAAAAGCGAGTTTAGGTCGGTAGGAACCGTCGCAATTGCCGCAGAAGGCTCATTCGGTGAGGGAAGGAGGGCTGTAAGGGGAGGAGGAGGCCCACATTTCTCCAACTAGTGGAGAAATGTTAACCTAGGTTCTATACTTAGAAGGCTAAAGAGAGCGATTACATTCTAATGTCACAGCCGGCGAGAAATTTTGTGGCTCACGATGGCTCTGCGTTGCATATACCACTTGTTAAATATTTCTGAAACATAAACAGTACTACGACGACCACCTTGTATCTTTCAAACATTGTGACAACTGTTGGAATCATCACGATCCTTGGAAATGACAGGAAAATTTGGAACCCACAAGGAACAACTGCGACTCATGTGTTAGGAAGTATCATTTGCAGTAGCAAATGTGTTTAAAAAGCGAGTTTAGGTCGGTAGGAACTGTCGCAATTGCCGCAGAAGGCTCATTCGGTGAGGGAAGGAGGGCTGTAAGGGGAGGAGGAGGCCCACATTTCTCCAACTAGTGGAGAAATGTTAACCTAGGTTCTATACTTAGAAGGCTAAAGAGAGCGATTACATTCTAATGTCACAGCCGGCGAGAAATTTTGTGGCTCACGATGGCTCTGCGTTGCATATACCACTTGTTAAATATTTCTGAAACATAAATAGTACTACGACGACCACCTTGTATCAGTCAAACATTGCGACAACTGTTGGAATCATCACGATCCTTGGAAATGACAGGAAAATTTGGAACCCACAAGGAACAACTGCGACTCATGTGTTAGGAAGTATCATTTGCAGTAGCAAATGTGTTTAAAAAGCGAGTTTAGGTCGGTAGGAACCGTCGCAATTGCCGCAGAAGGCTCATTCGGTGAGGGAAGGAGGGCTGTAAGGGGAGGAGGAGGCCCACATTCCTCCACCTAGTGGAGAAATGTTAACCTAGGTTCTATACTTAGAAGGCTAAAGAGAGCGATTACATTCTAATGTCACAGCCGGCGAGAAATTTTGTGGCTCACGATGGCTCTTCGTTGCATCTACCACTTGTTAAATATTTCTGAAACATAAATAGTACTACGACGACCACCTTGTATCAGTCAAACATTGCGACAACTGTTGGAATCATCACGATCCTTGGAAATGACAGGAAAATTTGGAACCCACAAGGAACAACTGCGACTCATGTGTTAGGAAGTATCATTTGCAGTAGCAAATGTGTTTAAAAAGCGAGTTTAGGTCGGTAGGAACCGTCGCAATTGCCGCAGAAGGCTCATTCGGTGAGGGAAGGAGGGCTGTAAGGGGAGGAGGAGGCCCACATTTCTCCAACTAGTGGAGAAATGTTAACCTAGGTTCTATACTTAGAAGGCTAAAGAGAGCGATTACGTTCTAATGTCACAGCCGGCGAGAAATTTTGTGGCTCACGATGGCTCTGCGTTGCATATACCACTTGTTAAATATTTCTGAAACATAAATAGTACTACGACGACCACCTTGTATCAGTCAAACATTGCGACAACTGTTGGAATCATCACGATCCTTGGAAATGACAGGAAAATTTGGAACCCACAAGGAACAACTGCGACTCATGTGTTAGGAAGTATCATTTGCAGTAGCAAATGTGTTTAAAAAGCGAGTTTAGGTCGGTAGGAACCGTCGCAATTGCCGCAGAAGGCTCATTCGGTGAGGGAAGGAGGGCTGTAAGGGGAGGAGGAGGCCCACATTTCTCCAACTAGTGGAGAAATGTTAACCTAGGTTCTAAACTTAGAAGGCTAAAGAGAGCGATTACATTCTAATGTCACAGCCGGCGAGAAATTTTGTGGCTCACGATGGCTCTGCGTTGCATCTACCACTTGTTAAATATTTCTGAAACATAAATAGTACTACGACGACCACCTTGTATCAGTCAAACATTGCGACAACTGTTGGAATCATCACGATCCTTGGAAATGACAGGAAAATTTGGAACCCACAAGGAACAACTGCGACTCATGTGTTAGGAAGTATCATTTGCAGTAGCAAATGTGTTTAAAAAGCGAGTTTAGGTCGGTAGGAACCGTCGCAATTGCCGCAGAAGGCTCATTCGGTGAGGGAAGGAGGGCTGTAAGGGGAGGAGGAGGCCCACATTTCTCCAACTAGTGGAGAAATGTTAACCTAGGTTCTATACTTAGAAGGCTAAAGAGAGCGATTACGTTCTAATGTCACAGCCGGCGAGAAATTTTGTGGCTCACGATGGCTCTGCGTTGCATATACCACTTGTTAAATATTTCTGAAACATAAATAGTACTACGACGACCACCTTGTATCAGTCAAACATTGCGACAACTGTAAGAATCATCACGATCCTTGGAAATGGCAGGAAAATTTGGAACCCACAAGGAACAACTGCGACTCATGTGTTAGGAAGTATCATTTGCAGTAGCAAATGTGTTTAAAAAGCGAGTTTAGGTCGGTAGGAACCGTCGCAATTGCCGCAGAAGGCTCATTCGGTGAGGGAAGGAGGGCTGTAAGGGGAGGAGGAGGCCCACATTACCCTAACTAGTGCAGAAATGTTAACCTAGGTTCTATACTTAGAAGGCTAAAGAGAGCGATTACATTCTAATGTCACAGCCGGCGAGAAATTTTGTGGCTCACGATGGCTCTGCGTTGCATATACCACTTGTTAAATATTTCTGAAACATAAATAGTACTACGACGACCACCTTGTATCAGTCAAACACTGCGACAACTGTTGGAATCATCACGATGCTTGGAAATGACAGGAAAATTTGGAACCCACAAGGAACAACTGCGACTCATGTGTTAGGAAGTATCATTTGCAGTAGCAAATGTGTTTAAAAAGCGAGTTTAGGTCGGTAGGAACCGTCGCAATTGCCGCAGAAGGCTCATTCGGTGAGGGAAGGAGGGCTGTAAGGGGAGGAGGAGGCCCTCATTTCTCCAACTAGTGGAGAAATGTTAACCTAGGTTCTATACTTAGAAGGCTAAAGAGAGCGATTACATTCTAATGTCACAGCCGGCGAGAAATTTTGTGGCTCACGATGGCTCTTCGTTGCATCTACCACTTGTTAAATATTTCTGAAACATAAATAGTACTACGACGACCACCTTGTATCAGTCAAACATTGCGACAACTGTTGGAATCATCACGATCCTTGGAAATGACAGGAAAATTTGGAACCCACAAGGAACAACTGCGACTCATGTGTTAGGAAGTATCATTTGCAGTAGCAAATGTGTTTAAAAAGCGAGTTTAGGTCGGTAGGAACCGTCGCAATTGCCGCAGAAGGCTCATTCGGTGAGGGAAGGAGGGCTGTAAGGGGAGGAGGAGGCCCACATTTCTCCAACTAGTGGAGAAATGTTAACCTAGGTTCTATACTTAGAAGGCTAAAGAGAGCGATTACGTTCTAATGTCACAGCCGGCGAGAAATTTTGTGGCTCACGATGGCTCTGCGTTGCATATACCACTTGTTAAATATTTCTGAAACATAAATAGTACTACGACGACCACCTTGTATCAGTCAAACATTGCGACACCTGTTGGAATCATCACGATCCTTGGAAATGACAGGAAAATTTGGAACCCACAAGGAACAACTGCGACTCATGTGTTAGGAAGTATCATTTGCAGTAGCAAATGTGTTTAAAAAGCGAGTTTAGGTCGGTAGGAACCGTCGCAATTGCCGCAGAAGGCTCATTCGGTGAGGGAAGGAGGGCTGTAAGGGGAGGAGGAGGCCCACATTTCTCCAACTAGTGGAGAAATGTTAACCTAGGTTCTATACTTAGAAGGCTAAAGAGAGCGATTACATTCTAATGTCACAGCCGGCGAGAAATTTTGTGGCTCACGATGGCTCTGCGTTGCATATACCACTTGTTAAATATTTCTGAAACATAAACAGTACTACGACGACCACCTTGTATCTTTCAAACATTGCGACAACTGTTGGAATCATCACGATCCTTGGAAATGACAGGAAAATTTGGACCACAAGGAACAACTGCGACTCATGTGTTAGGAAGTATCATTTGCAGTAGCAATTGTGTTTAAAAAGCGAGTTTAGGTCGGTAGGAACCGTCGCAATTGCCGCAGAAGGCTCATTCGGTGAGGGAAGAAGGGCTGTAAGCGGAGGAGGAGGCCCACATTTCTCCAACTAGTGGAGAAATGTTAACCTAGGTTCTATACTTAGAAGGCTAAAGAGAGCGATTACATTCTAATGTCACAGCCGGCGAGAAATTTTGTGGCTCACGATGGCTCTGCGTTGCATATACCACTTGTTAAATATTTCTGAAACATAAATAGTACTACGACGACCACCTTGTATCAGTCAAACATTGCGACAACTGTTGGAATCATCACGATCCTTGGAAATGACAGGAAAATTTGGAACCCACAAGGAACAACTGCGACTCATGTGTTAGGAAGTATCATTTGCAGTAGCAAATGTGTTTAAAAAGCGAGTTTAGGTCGGTAGGAACCGTCGCAATTGCCGCAGAAGGCTCATTCGGTGAGGGAAGGAGGGCTGTAAGGGGAGGAGGAGGCCCACATTTCTCCAACTAGTGGAGAAATGTTAACCTAGGTTCTATACTTAGAAGGCTAAAGAGAGCGATTACATTCTAATGTCACAGCCGGCGAGAAATTTTGTGGCTCACGGTGGCTCTGCGTTGCATATACCACTTGTTAACTATTTCTGAAACATAAATAGTACTACGACGACCACCTTGTATCAGTCAAACACTGCAACAACTGTTGGAATCATCTCGATCCTTGGAAATGACAGGAATATTTGGAACCCACAAGGAACAACTGCGACTCATGTGTTAGGAAGTATCATTTGCAGTAGCAAATGTGTTTAAAAAGCGAGTTTAGGTCGGTAGGAACCGTCGCAATTGCCGCAGAAGGCTCATTCGGTGAGGGAAGGAGGGCTGTATGGGGAGGAGGAGGCCCTCATTTCTCCAATTAGTGGAGAAAGTTTAACCTAGGTTCTATACTTAGAAGGCTAAAGAGAGCGATTACATTCTAATGTCACAGCCGGCGAGAAATTTTGTGGCTCACGATGGCTCTGCGTTGCATATACCACTTGTTAAATATTTCTGAAACATAAATAGTTCTACGACGACCACCTTGTATCAGTCAAACATTGCGACAACTGTTGGAATCATCACAATCCTTGGAAATGACAGGAAAATTTGGAACCCACAAGGAACAACTGCGACTCATGTGTTAGGAAGTATCATTTGCAGTAGCAAATGTGTTTAAAAAGCGAGTTTAGGTCGGTAGGAACCGTCGCAATTGCCGCAGAAGGCTCATTCGGTGAGGGAAGGAGGGCTGTAAGGGGAGGAGGAGGCCCACATTTCTCCAACTAGTGGAGAAATGTTAACCTAGGTTCTATACTTAGAAGGCTAAAGAGAGCGATTACATTCTAATGTCACAGCCGGCGAGAAATTTTGTGGCTCACGGTGGCTCTGCGTTGCATATACCACATGTTAAATATTTCTGAAACATAAATAGTACTACGACGACCACCTTGTATCAGTCAAACACTGCGACAACTGTTGGAATCATCACGATCCTTGGAAATGACAGGAAAATTTGGAACCCACAAGGAACAACTGCGACTCATGTGTTAGGAAGTATCATTTGCAGTAGCAAATGTGTTTAAAAAGCGAGTTTAGGTCGGTAGGAACCGTCGCAATTGCCGCAGAAGGCTCATTCGGTGAGGGAAGGAGGGCTGTAAGGGGAGGAGGAGGCCCTCATTTCTCCAACTAGTGGAGAAATGTTAACCTAGGTTCTATACTTAGAAGGCTAAAGAGAGCGATTACATTCTAATGTCACAGCCGGCGAGAAATTTTGTGGCTCACGATGGCTCTTCGTTGCATCTACCACTTGTTAAATATTTCTGAAACATAAATAGTACTACGACGACCAGCTTGTATCAGTCAAACATTGCGACAACTGTTGGAATCATCACGATCCTTGGAAATGACAGGAAAATTTGGAACCCACAAGGAACAACTACGACTCATGTGTTAGGAAGTATCATTTGCAGTAGCAAATGTGTTTAAAAAGCGAGTTTAGGTCGGTAGGAACCGTCGCAATTGCCGCAGAAGGCTCATTCGGTGAGGAAAGGAGGGCTGTAAGGGGAGGAGGAGGCCCACATTTCTCCAACTAGTGGAGAAATGTTAACCTAGGTTCTATACTTAGAAGGCTAAAGAGAGCGATTACGTTCTAATGTCACAGCCGGCGAGAAATTTTGTGGCTCACGATGGCTCTGCGTTGCATATACCACTTGTTAAATATTTCTGAAACATAAATAGTACTACGACGACCACCTTATATCAGTCAAACATTGCGACAACTGTTGGAATCATCACGATCCTTGGAAATGACAGGAAAATTTGGAACCCACAAGGAACAACTGCGACTCATGTGTTAGGAAGTATCATTTGCAGTAGCAAATGTGTTTAAAAAGCGAGTTTAGGTCGGTAGGAACCGTCGCAATTGCCGCAGAAGGCTCATTCGGTGAGGGAAGGAGGGCTGTAAGGGGAGGAGGAGGCCCACATTTCTCCAACTAGTGGAGAAATGTTAACCTAGGTTCTATACTTAGAAGGCTAAAGAGAGCGATTACATTCTAATGTCACAGCCGGCGAGAAATTTTGTGGCTCACGATGGCTCTGCGTTGCATATACCACTTGTTAAATATTTCTGAAACATAAACAGTACTACGACGACCACCTTGTATCTTTCAAACATTGCGACAACTGTTGGAATCATCACGATCCTTGGAAATGACAGGAAAATTTGGAACCCACAAGGAACAACTGCGACTCATGTGTTAGGAAGTATCATTTGCAGTAGCAAATGTGTTTAAAAAGCGAGTTTAGGTCGGTAGGAACCGTCGCAATTGCCGCAGAAGGCTCATTCGGTGAGGGAAGGAGGGCTGTAAGGGGAGGAGGAGGCCCACATTTCTCCAACTAGTGGAGAAATGTTAACCTAGGTTCTATACTTAGAAGGCTAAAGAGAGCGATTACATTCTAATGTCACAGCCGGCGAGAAATTTTGTGGCTCACGATGGCTCTGCGTTGCATATACCACTTGTTAAATATTTCTGAAACATAAATAGTACTACGACGACCACCTTGTATCAGTCAAACATTGCGACAACTGTTGGAAACATCACGATCCTTGGAAATGACAGGAAAATTTGGAACCCACAAGGAACAACTGCGACTCATGTGTTAGGAAGTATCATTTGCAGTAGCAAATGTGTTTAAAAAGCGAGTTTAGGTCGGTAGGAACCGTCGCAATTGCCGCAGAAGGCTCATTCGGTGAGGGAAGGAGGGCTGTAAGGGGAGGAGGAGGCCCACATTCCTCCACCTAGTGGAGAAATGTTAACCTAGGTTCTATACTTAGAAGGCTAAAGAGAGCGATTACATTCTAATGTCACAGCCGGCGAGAAATTTTGTGGCTCACGATGGCTCTTCGTTGCATCTACCACTTGTTAAATATTTCTGAAACATAAATAGTACTACGACGACCACCTTGTATCAGTCAAACATTGCGACAACTGTTGGAATCATCACGATCCTTGGAAATGACAGGAAAATTTGGAACCCACAAGGAACAACTGCGACTCATGTGTTAGGAAGTATCATTTGCAGTAGCTAATGTGTTTAAAAAGCGAGTTTAGGTCGGTAGGAACCGTCGCAATTGCCGCAGAAGGCTCATTCGGTGAGGGAAGGAGGGCTGTAAGGGGAGGAGGAGGCCCACATTTCTCCAACTAGTGGAGAAATGTTAACCTAGGTTCTATACTTAGAAGGCTAAAGAGAGCGATTACGTTCTAATGTCACAGCCGGCGAGAAATTTTGTGGCTCACGATGGCTCTGCGTTGCATATACCACTTGTTAAATATTTCTGATACATAAATAGTACTACGACGACCACCTTGTATCAGTCAAACATTGCGACAACTGTTGGAATCATCACGATCCTTGGAAATGACAGGAAAATTTGGAACCCACAAGGAACAACTGCGACTCATGTGTTAGGAAGTATCATTTGCAGTAGCAAATGTGTTTAAAAAGCGAGTTTAGGTCGGTAGGAACCGTCGCAATTGCCGCAGAAGGCTCATTCGGTGAGGGAAGGAGGGCTGTAAGGGGAGGAGGAGGCCCACATTTCTCCAACTAGTGGAGAAATGTTAACCTAGGTTCTATACTTAGAAGGCTAAAGAGAGCGATTACGTTCTAATGTCACAGCCGGCGAGAAATTTTGTGGCTCACGATGGCTCTGCGTTGCATATACCACTTGTTAAATATTTCTGAAACATAAATAGTACTACGACGACCACCTTGTATCAGTCAAACATTGCGACAACTGTTGGAATCATCACGATCCTTGGAAATGACAGGAAAATTTGGAACCCACAAGGAACAACTGCGACTCATGTGTTAGGAAGTATCATTTGCAGTAGCAAATGTGTTTAAAAAGCGAGTTTAGGTCGGTAGGAACCGTCGCAATTGCCGCAGAAGGCTCATTCGGTGAGGGAAGGAGGGCTGTAAGGGGAGGAGGAGGCCCACATTTCTCCAACTAGTGGAGAAATGTTAACCTAGGTTCTATACTTAGAAGGCTAAAGAGAGCGATTACGTTCTAATGTCACAGCCGGCGAGAAATTTTGTGGCTCACGATGGCTCTGCGTTGCATATACCACTTGTTAAATATTTCTGAAACATAAATAGTACTACGACGACCACCTTGTATCAGTCAAACATTGCGACAACTGTAAGAATCATCACGATCCTTGGAAATGGCAGGAAAATTTGGAACCCACAAGGAACAACTGCGACTCATGTGTTAGGAAGTATCATTTGCAGTAGCAAATGTGTTTAAAAAGCGAGTTTAGGTCGGTAGGAACCGTCGCAATTGCCGCAGAAGGCTCATTCGGTGAGGGAAGGAGGGCTGTAAGGGGAGGAGGAGGCCCACATTACTCCAACTAGTGCAGAAATGTTAACCTAGGTTCTATACTTAGAAGGCTAAAGAGAGCGATTACATTCTAATGTCACAGCCGGCGAGAAATTTTGTGGCTCACGATGGCTCTGCGTTGCATATACCACTTGTTAAATATTTCTGAAACATAAATAGTTCTACGACGACCACCTTGTATCAGTCAAACATTGCGACAACTGTTGGAATCATCACAATCCTTGGAAATGACAGGAAAATTTGGAACCCACAAGG
Source organism: Schistocerca cancellata (assembly GCF_023864275.1). Lineage (NCBI taxonomy): Eukaryota > Metazoa > Arthropoda > Insecta > Orthoptera > Acrididae > Schistocerca > Schistocerca cancellata. The sequence goes on along the minus strand of NC_064627.1, from coordinate 76,120,123 downwards.
AACAACTGCGACTCATGTGTTAGGAAGTATCATTTGCAGTAGCAAATGTGTTTAAAAAGCGAGTTTAGGTCGGTAGGAACCGTCGCAATTGCCGCAGAAGGCTCATTCGGTGAGGGAAGGAGGGCTGTAAGGGGAGGAGGAGGCCCACATTTCTCCAACTAGTGGAGAAATGTTAACCTAGGTTCTATACTTAGAAGGCTAAAGAGAGCGATTACATTCTAATGTCACAGCCGGCGAGAAATTTTGTGGCTCACGGTGGCTCTGCGTTGCATATACCACATGTTAAATATTTCTGAAACATAAATAGTACTACGACGACCACCTTGTATCAGTCAAACACTGCGACAACTGTTGGAATCATCACGATCCTTGGAAATGACAGGAAAATTTGGAACCCACAAGGAACAACTGCGACTCATGTGTTAGGAAGTATCATTTGCAGTAGCAAATGTGTTTAAAAAGCGAGTTTAGGTCGGTAGGAACCGTCGCAATTGCCGCAGAAGGCTCATTCGGTGAGGGAAGGAGGGCTGTAAGGGGAGGAGGAGGCCCTCATTTCTCCAACTAGTGGAGAAATGTTAACCTAGGTTCTATACTTAGAAGGCTAAAGAGAGCGATTACATTCTAATGTCACAGCCGGCGAGAAATTTTGTGGCTCACGATGGCTCTTCGTTGCATCTACCACTTGTTAAATATTTCTGAAACATAAATAGTACTACGACGACCACCTTGTATCAGTCAAACATTGCGACAACTGTGGGAATCATCACGATCCTTGGAAATGACAGGAAAATTTGGAACCCACAAGGAACAACTGCGACTCATGTGTTAGGAAGTATCATTTGCAGTAGCAAATGTGTTTAAAAAGCGAGTTTAGGTCGGTAGGAACCGTCGCAATTGCCGCAGAAGGCTCATTCGGTGAGGGAAGGAGGGCTGTAAGGGGAGGAGGAGGCCCACATTTCTCCAACTTGTGGAGAAATGTTAACCTAGTTTCTATACTTAGAAGGCTAAAGAGAGCGATTACGTTCTAATGTCACAGCCGGCGAGAAATTTTGTGGCTCACGATAGCTCTGCGTTGCATATACCACTTGTTAAATATTTCTGAAACATAAACAGTACTACGACGACCACCTTGTATCTTTCAAACATTGCGACAACTGTTGGAATCATCACGATCCTTGGAAATGACAGGAAAATTTGGAACCCACAAGGAACAACTGCGACTCATGTGTTAGGAAGTATCATTTGCAGTAGCAAATGTGTTTAAAAAGCGAGTTTAGGTCGGTAGGAACCGTCGCAATTGCCGCAGAAGGCTCATTCGGTGAGGGAAGGAGGGCTGTAAGGGGAGGAGGAGGCCCACATTTCTCCAACTAGTGGAGAAATGTTAACCTAGGTTCTATACTTAGAAGGCTAAAGAGAGCGATTACGTTCTAATGTCACAGCCGGCGAGAAATTTTGTGGCTCACGATGGCTCTGCGTTGCATATACCACTTGTTAAATATTTCTGAAACATAAATAGTACTACGACGACCACCTTGTATCAGTCAAACATTGCGACAACTGTTGGAATCATCACGATCCTTGGAAATGACAGGAAAATTTGGAACCCACAAGGAACAACTGCGACTCATGTGTTAGGAAGTATCATTTGCAGTAGCAAATGTGTTTAAAAAGCGAGTTTAGGTCGGTAGGAACCGTCGCAATTGCCGCAGAAGGCTCATTCGGTGAGGGAAGGAGGGCTGTAAGGGGAGGAGGAGGCCCACATTTCTCCAACTTGTGGAGAAATGTTAACCTAGTTTCTATACTTAGAAGGCTAAAGAGAGCGATTACATTCTAATGTCACAGCCGGCGAGAAATTTTGTGGCTCACGATGGCTCTGCGTTGCATATACCACTTGTTAAATATTTCTGAAACATAAACAGTACTACGACGACCACCTTGTATCTTTCAAACATTGCGACAACTGTTGGAATCATCACGATCCTTGGAAATGACAGGAAAATTTGGAACCCACAAGGAACAACTGCGACTCATGTGTTAGGAAGTATCATTTGCAGTAGCAAATGTGTTTAAAAAGCGAGTTTAGGTCGGTAGGAACCGTCGCAATTGCCGCAGAAGGCTCATTCGGTGAGGGAAGGAGGGCTGTAAGGAGAGGAGGAGGCCCACATTTCTCCAACTAGTGGAGAAATGTTAACCTAGGTTCTATACTTAGAAGGCTAAAGAGAGCGATTACATTCTAATGTCACAGCCGGCGAGAAATTTTGTGGCTCACGATGGCTCTGCGTTGCATATACCACTTGTTAAATATTTCTGAAACATAAACAGTACTACGACGACCACCTTGTATCTTTCAAACATTGCGACAACTGTTGGAATCATCACGATCCTTGGAAATGACAGGAAAATTTGGAACCCACAAGGAACAACTGCGACTCATGTGTTAGGAAGTATCATTTGCAGTAGCAAATGTGTTTAAAAAGCGAGTTTAGGTCGGTAGGAACCGTCGCAATTGCCGCAGAAGGCTCATTCGGTGAGGGAAGGAGGGCTGTAAGGGGAGGAGGAGGCCCACATTTCTCCAACTAGTGGAGAAATGTTAACCTAGGTTCTATACTTAGAAGGCTAAAGAGAGCGATTACATTCTAATGTCACAGCCGGCGAGAAATTTTGTGGCTCACGATGGCTCTGCGTTGCATATACCACTTGTTAAATATTTCTGAAACATAAATAGTACTACGACGACCACCTTGTATCAGTCAAACATTGCGACAACTGTTGGAATCATCACGATCCTTGGAAATGACAGGAAAATTTGGAACCCACAAGGAACAACTGCGACTCATGTGTTAGGAAGTATCATTTGCAGTAGCAAATGTGTTTAAAAAGCGAGTTTAGGTCGGTAGGAACCGTCGCAATTGCCGCAGAAGGCTCATTCGGTGAGGGAAGGAGGGCTGTAAGGGGAGGAGGAGGCCCACATTCCTCCACCTAGTGGAGAAATGTTAACCTAGGTTCTATACTTAGAAGGCCAAAGAGAGCGATTACATTCTAATGTCACAGCCGGCGAGAAATTTTGTGGCTCACGATGGCTCTTCGTTGCATCTACCACTTGTTAAATATTTCTGAAACATAAATAGTACTACGACGACCACCTTGTATCAGTCAAACATTGCGACAACTGTTGGAATCATCACGATCCTTGGAAATGACAGGAAAATTTGGAACCCACAAGGAACAACTGCGACTCATGTGTTAGGAAGTATCATTTGCAGTAGCAAATGTGTTTAAAAAGCGAGTTTAGGTCGGTAGGAACCGTCGCAATTGCCGCAGAAGGCTCATTCGGTGAGGGAAGGAGGGCTGTAAGGGGAGGAGGAGGCCCACATTTCTCCAACTAGTGGAGAAATGTTAACCTCGGTTCTATACTTAGAAGGCTAAAGAGAGCGATTACGTTCTAATGTCACAGCCGGCGAGAAATTTTGTGGCTCACGATGGCTCTGCGTTACATATACCACTTGTTAAATATTTCTGAAACATAAATAGTACTACGACGACCACCTTGTATCAGTCAAACATTGCGACAACTGTTGGAATCATGACGATCCTTGGAAATGACAGGAAAATTTGGAACCCACAAGGAACAACTGCGACTCATGTGTTAGGAAGTATCATTTGCAGTAGCAAATGTGTTTAAAAAGCGAGTTTAGGTCGGTAGGAACCGTCGCAATTGCCGCAGAAGGCTCATTCGGTGAGGGAAGGAGGGCTGTAAGGGCAGGAGGAGGCCCACATTTCTCCAACTAGTGGAGAAATGTTAACCTAGGTTCTAAACTTAGAAGGCTAAAGAGAGCGATTACATTCTAATGTCACAGCCGGCGAGAAATTTTGTGGCTCACGATGGCTCTGCGTTGCATCTACCACTTGTTAAATATTTCTGAAACATAAATAGTACTACGACGACCACCTTGTATCAGTCAAACATTGCGACAACTGTTGGAATCATCACGATCCTTGGAAATGACAGGAAAATTTGGAACCCACAAGGAACAACTGCGACTCATGTGTTAGGAAGTATCATTTGCAGTAGCTAATGTGTTTAAAAAGCGAGTTTAGGTCGGTAGGAACCGTCGCAATTGCCGCAGAAGGCTCATTCGGTGAGGGAAGGAGGGCTGTAAGGGGAGGAGGAGGCCCACATTTCTCCAACTAGTGGAGAAATGTTAACCTAGGTTCTATACTTAGAAGGCTAAAGAGAGCGATTACGTTCTAATGTCACAGCCGGCGAGAAATTTTGTGGCTCACGATGGCTCTGCGTTGCATATACCACTTGTTAAATATTTCTGAAACATAAACAGTACTACGACGACCACCTTGTATCAGTCAAACATTGCGACAACTGTAAGAATCATCACGATCCTTGGAAATGACAGGAAAATTTGGAACCCACAAGGAACAACTGCGACTCATGTGTTAGGAAGTATCATTTGCAGTAGCAAATGTGTTTAAAAAGCGAGTTTAGGTCGGTAGGAACCGTCGCAATTGCCGCAGAAGGCTCATTCGGTGAGGGAAGGAGGGCTGTAAGGGGAGGAGGAGGCCCACATTTCTCCAACTTGTGGAGAAATGTTAACCTAGTTTCTATACTTAGAAGGCTAAAGAGAGCGATTACATTCTAATGTCACAGCCGGCGAGAAATTTTGTGGCTCACGATGGCTCTGCGTTGCATATACCACTTGTTAAATATTTCTGAAACATAAACAGTACTACGACGACCACCTTGTATCAGTCAAACATTGCGACAACTGTTGGAATCATCACGATCCTTGGAAATGACAGGAAAATTTGGAACCCACAAGGAACAACTGCGACTCATGTGTTAGGAAGTATCATTTGCAGTAGCAAATGTGTTTAAAAAGCGAGTTTAGGTCGGTAGGAACCGTCGCAATTTTCGAGGAAGGCTCATTCGGTGAGGGAAGGAGGGCTGTAAGGGGAGGAGGAGGCCCACATTTCTCCAACTAGTGGAGAAATGTTAACCTAGGTTCTATACTTAGAAGGCTAAAGAGAGCGATTACATTCTAATGTCACAGCCGGCGAGAAATTTTGTGGCTCACGATGGCTCTGCGTTGCATATACCACTTGTTAAATATTTCTGAAACATAAATAGTACTACGACGACCACCTTGTATCAGTCAAACATTGCGACAACTGTTGGAATCATCACGATCCTTGGAAATGACAGGAAAATTTGGAACCCACAAGGAACAACTGCGACTCATGTGTTAGGAAGTATCATTTGCAGTAGCAAATGTGTTTAAAAAGCGAGTTTAGGTCGGTAGGAACCATCGCAATTGCCGCAGAAGGCTCATTCGGTGAGGGAAGGAGGGCTGTAAGGGGAGGAGGAGGCCCACATTTCTCCACCTAGTGGAGAAATGTTAACCTAGGTTCTATACTTAGAAGGCTAAAGAGAGCGATTACATTCTAATGTCACAGCCGGCGAGAAATTTTGTGGCTCACGATGGCTCTTCGTTGCATCTACCACTTGTTAAATATTTCTGAAACATAAATAGTACTACGACGACCACCTTGTATCAGTCAAACATTGCGACAACTGTTGGAATCATCACGATCCTTGGAAATGACAGGAAAATTTGGAACCCACAAGGAACAACTGCGACTCATGTGTTAGGAAGTATCATTTGCAGTAGCAAATGTGTTTAAAAAGCGAGTTATGTCGGTAGGAACCGTCGCAATTGCCGCAGAAGGCTCATTCGGTGAGGGAAGGAGGGCTGTAAGGGGAGGAGGAGGCCCACATTTCTCCAACTAGTGGAGAAATGTTAACCTAGGTTCTATACTTAGAAGGCTAAAGAGAGCGATTACATTCTAATGTCACAGCCGGCGAGAAATTTTGTGGCTCACGGTGGCTCTGCGTTGCATATACCACTTGTTAAATATTTCTGAAACATAAATAGTACTACGACGACCACCTTGTATCAGTCAAACACTGCGACAACTGTTGGAATCATCACGATCCTTGGAAATGACAGGAAAATTTGGAACCCACAAGGAACAACTGCGACTCATGTGTTAGGAAGTATCATTTGCAGTAGCAAATGTGTTTAAAAAGCGAGTTTAGGTCGGTAGGAACCGTCGCAATTGCCGCAGAAGGCTCATTCGGTGAGGGAAGGAGGGCTGTAAGGGGAGGAGGAGGCCCTCATTTCTCCAATTAGTGGAGAAACGTTAACCTAGGTTCTATACTTAGAAGGCTAAAGAGAGCGATTACATTTTAATGTCACAGCCGGCAAGAAATTTTGTGGCTCACGTTGGCTCTGCGTTGCATATACCACTTGTTAAATATTTCTGAAACATAAATAGTACTACGACGACCACCTTGTATCAGTCAAACATTGCGACAACTGTTGGAATCATGACGATCCTTGGAAATGACAGGAAAATTTGGAACCCACAAGGAACAACAGCGACTCATGTGTTAGGAAGTATCATTTGCAGTAGCAAATGTGTTTAAAAAGCGAGTTAAGGTCGGTAGGAACCGTCGCAATTGCCGCAGAAGGCTCATTCGGTGAGGGAAGGAGGGCTGTAAGGGGAGGAGGAGGCCCACATTTCTCCAACTAGTGGAGAAATGTTAACCTAGGTTCTATACTTAGAAGGCTAAAGAGAGCGATTGCATTCTAATGTCACAGCCGGCGAGAAATTTTGTGGCTCACGATGGCTCTGCGTTGCATATACCACTTGTTAAATATTTCAGAAACATAAATAGTACTAGGACGACCACCTTGTATCAGTTAAACATTGCGACAACTGTTGGAATCATCACGATCCTTGGAAATGACAGGAAAATTTGGAACCCACTAGGAACAACTGCGACTCATGTGTTAGGAAGTATCATTTGCAGTAGCAAATGTGTTTAAAAAGCGAGTTTAGGTCGGTAGGAACCGTCGCAATTTTCGAGGAAGGCTCATTCGGTGAGGGAAGGAGGGCTGTAAGGGGAGGAGGAGGCCCACATTTCTCCAACTAGTGGAGAAATGTTAACCTAGGTTCTACACTTAGAAGGCTAAAGAGAGCGATTACATTCTAATGTCACAGCCGGCGAGAAATTTTGTGGCTCACGGTGGCTCTGCGTTGCATATACCACTTGTTAAATATTTCTGAAACATAAATAGTACTACGACGACCACCTTGTATCAGTCAAACACTGCGACAACTGTTGGAATCATCACGATCCTTGGAAATGACAGGAAAATTTGGAACCCACAAGGAACAACTGCGACTCATGTGTTAGGAAGTATCATTTGCAGTAGCAAATGTGTTTAAAAAGCGAGTTTAGGTCGGTAGGAACCGTCGCAATTGCCGCAGAAGGCTCATTCGGTGAGGGAAGGAGGGCTGTAAGGGGAGGAGGAGGCCCTCATTTCTCCAATTAGTGGAGAAACGTTAACCTAGGTTCTATACTTAGAAGGCTAAAGAGAGCGATTACATTTTAATGTCACAGCCGGCAAGAAATTTTGTGGCTCACGTTGGCTCTGCGTTGCATATACCACTTGTTAAATATTTCTGAAACATAAATAGTACTACGACGACCACCTTGTATCAGTCAAACATTGCGACAACTGTTGGAATCATGACGATCCTTGGAAATGACAGGAAAATTTGGAACCCACAAGGAACAACAGCGACTCATGTGTTAGGAAGTATCATTTGCAGTAGCAAATGTGTTTAAAAAGCGAGTTAAGGTCGGTAGGAACCGTCGCAATTGCCGCAGAAGGCTCATTCGGTGAGGGAAGGAGGGCTGTAAGGGGAGGAGGAGGCCCACATTTCTCCAACTAGTGGAGAAATGTTAACCTAGGTTCTATACTTAGAAGGCTAAAGAGAGCGATTGCATTCTAATGTCACAGCCGGCGAGAAATTTTGTGGCTCACGATGGCTCTGCGTTGCATATACCACTTGTTAAATATTTCAGAAACATAAATAGTACTAGGAAGACCACCTTGTATCAGTTAAACATTGCGACAACTGTTGGAATCATCACGATCCTTGGAAATGACAGGAAAATTTGGAACCCACTAGGAACAACTGCGACTCATGTGTTAGGAAGTATCATTTGCAGTAGCAAATGTGTTTAAAAAGCGAGTTTAGGTCGGTAGGAACCGTCGCAATTTTCGAGGAAGGCTCATTCGGTGAGGGAAGGAGGGCTGTAAGTGGAGGAGGAGGCCCACATTTCTCCAACTAGTGGAGAAATGTTAACCTAGGTTCTATACTTAGAAGGCTAAAGAGAGCGATTACATTCTAATGTCACAGCCGGCGAGAAATTTTGTGGCTCACGATGGCTCTGCGTTGCATATAGCACTTGTCAAATATTTCTGAAACATAAATAGTACTACGACGACCACCTTGTATCAGTCAAACACTGCGACAACTGTTGGAATCATCACGATCCTTGGAAATGACAGGAAAATTTGGAACCCACAAGGAACAACTGCGACTCATGTGTTAGGAAGTATCATTTGCAGTAGCAAATGTGTTTAAAAAGCGAGTTTAGGTCGGTAGGAACCGTCGCAATTGCCGCAGAAGGCTCATTCGGTGAGGGAAGGAGGGCTGTAAGGGGAGGAGGAGGCCCACATTTCTCCACCTAGTGGAGAAATGTTAACCTAGGTTCTATACTTAGAAGGCTAAAGAGAGCGATTACATTCTAATGTCACAGCCGGCGAGAAATTTTGTGGCTCACGATGGCTCTGCGTTGCATATAGCACTTGTCAAATATTTCTGAAACATAAATAGTACTATGACGACCACCTTGTATCAGTCAAACATTGCGACAACTGTTGGAATCATCACGATCCTTGGAAATGACAGAAAAATTTGGATCCATAAGGGACAACTGCGACTCATGTGTTAGGAAGTATCATTTGCAGTAGCAAATGTGTTTAAAAAGCGAGTTTAGGTCGGTAGGAACCGTCGCAATTGCCGCAGAAGGCTCATTCGGTGAGGGAAGGAGGGCTGTAAGGGGAGGAGGAGGCCCACATTTCTCCACCTAGTGGAGAAATGTTAACCTAGGTTCTATACTTAGAAGGCTAAAGAGAGCGATTACATTCTAATGTCACAGCCGGCGAGAAATTTTGTGGCTCACGATGGCTCTGCGTTGCATATACCACTTGTTAAATATTTCTGAAACATAAATAGTACTACGACGACCACCTTGTATCAGTCAAACATTGCGACAACTGTTGGAATCATCACGATCCTTGGAAATGACAGGAAAATTTGGAACCCACAAGGAAGAACTGCGACTCATGTGTTAGGAAGTATCATTTGCAGTAGCAAATGTGTTTAAAAAGCGAGTTTAGGTCGGTAGGAACCGTCGCAATTGCCGCAGAAGGCTCATTCGGTGAGGGAAGGAGGGCTGTAAGGGGAGGAGGAGGCCCACATTTCTCCAAGTAGTGGGGAAATGTTAACCTAGGTTCTATAGTTAGAAGGCTAAAGAGAGCGATTACATTCTATTGTCACAGCCGGCGAGAAATTTTGTGGCTCACGGTGGCTCTGCGTTGCATATACCACTTGTTAAATATTTCTGAAACATAAATAGTACTACGACGACCACCTTGTATCAGTCAAACATTGCGACAACTGTTGGAATCATCACGATCCTTGGAAATGACAGGAAAATTTGGAACCCACAAGGAACAACTGCGACTCATGTGTTAGGAAGTATCATTTGCAGTAGCAAATGTGTTTAAAAAGCGAGTTTAGGTCGGTAGGAACCGTCGCAATTGCCGCAGAAGGCTCATTCGGTGAGGGAAGGAGGGCTGTAAGGGGAGGAGGAGGCCCACATTTCTCCAACTAGTGGAGAAATGTTAACCTAGGTTCTATACTTAGAAGGCTAAAGAGAGCGATTACATTCTAATGTCACAGCCGGCGAGAAATTTTGTGGCTCACGGTGGCTCTGCGTTGCATATACCACTTGTTAAATATTTCTGAAACATAAATAGTACTACGACGACCACCTTGTATCAGTCAAACACTGCGACAACTGTTGGAATCATCACGATCCTTGGAAATGACAGGAAAATTTGGAACCCACAAGGAACAACTGCGACTCATGTGTTAGGAAGTATCATTTGCAGTAGCAAATGTGTTTAAAAAGCGAGTTTAGGTCGGTAGGAACCGTCGCAATTGCCGCAGAAGGCTCATTCGGTGAGGGAAGGAGGGCTGTAAGGGGAGGAGGAGGCCCACATTTCTCCACCTAGTGGAGAAATGTTAACCTAGGTTCTATACTTAGAAGGCTAAAGAGAGCGATTACATTCTAATGTCACAGCCGGCGAGAAATTTTGTGGCTCACGATGGCTCTGCGTTACATATAGCACTTGTCAAATATTTCTGAAACATAAATAGTACTACGACGACCACCTTGTATCAGTCAAACATTGCGACAACTGTTGGAATCATCACGATCCTGGGAAATGACAGGAAAATTTGGAACCCACAAGGAACAACTGCGACTCATGTGTTAGGAAGTATCATTTGCAGTAGCAAATGTGTTTAAAAAGCGAGTTTAGGTCGGTAGGAACCGTCGCAATTGCCGCAGAAGGCTCATTCGGTGAGGGAAGGAGGGCTGTAAGGGGAGGAGGAGGCCCACATTTCTCCAACTAGTGGAGAAATGTTAACCTAGGTTCTATACTTAGAAGGCTAAAGAGAGCGATTACATTCTAATGTCACAGCCGGCGAGAAATTTTGTGGCTCACGGTGGCTCTGCGTTGCATATACCACTTGTTAAATATTTCTGAAACATAAATAGTACTACGACGACCACCTTGTATCAGTCAAACATTGCGACAACTGTTGGAATCATCACGATCCTTGGAAATGACAGGAAAATTTGGAACCCACAAGGAAGAACTGCGACTCATGTGTTAGGAAGTATCATTTGCAGTAGCAAATGTGTTTAAAAAGCGAGTGTAGGTCGGTAGGAACCGTCGCAATTGCCGCAGAAGGCTCATTCGGTGAGGGAAGGAGGGCTGTAAGGGGAGGAGGAGGCCCACATTTGTCCAACTAGTGGAGAAATGTTAACCTATGTTCTATACTTAGAAGGCTAAAGAGAGCGATTACATTCTAATGTCACAGCCGGCGAGAAATTTTGTGGCTCACGATGGCTCTGCGTTGCATATACCACTTGTTAAATATTTCAGAAACATAAATAGTACTACGACGACCACCTTGTATCAGTCAAACATTGCGACAACTGTTGGAATCATCACGATCCTTGGAAATGGCAGGAAAATTTGGAACCCACAAGGATCAACTGCGACTCATGTGTTAGGAAGTATCATTTGCAGTAGCAAATGTGTTTAAAAAGCGAGTTTAGGTCGGTAGGAACCGTCGCAATTGCCGCAGAAGGCTCATTCGGTGAGGGAAGGAGGGCTGTAAGGGGAGGAGGAGGCCCACATTTCTCCAACTAGTGGAGAAATGTTAACCTAGGTTCTATACTTAGAAGGCTAAAGAGAGCGATTACATTCTAATGTCACAGCCGGCGAGAAATTTTGTGGCTCACGATGGCTCTGCGTTGCATATACCACTTGTTAAATATTTCTGAAACATAAATAGTACTACGACGACCACCTTGTATCAGTCAAACATTGCGACAACTGTTGGAATCATCACGATCCTTGGAAATGGCAGGAAAATTTGGAACCCACAAGGAACAACTGCGACTCATGTGTTAGGAAGTATCATTTGCAGTAGCAAATGTGTTTAAAAAGCGAGTTTAGGTCGGTAGGAACCGTCGCAATTGCCGCAGAAGGCTCATTCGGTGAGGGAAGGAGGGCTGTAAGGGGAGGAGGAGGCCCACATTTCTCCAACTAGTGGAGAAATGTTAACCTAGGTTCTATACTTAGAAGGCTAAAGAGAGCGATTACATTCTATTGTCACAGCCGGCGAGAAATTTTGTGGCTCACGGTGGCTCTGCGTTGCATATACCACTTGTTAAATATTTCTGAAACATAAATAGTACTACGACGACCACCTTGTATCAGTCAAACATTGCGACAACTGTTGGAATCATCACGATCCTTGGAAATGACAGGAAAATTTGGAACCCACAAGGAACAACTGCGACTCATGTGTTAGGAAGTATCATTTGCAGTAGCAAATGTGTTTAAAAAGCGAGTTTAGGTCGGTAGGAACCGTCGCAATTGCCGCAGAAGGCTCATTCGGTGAGGGAAGGAGGGCTGTAAGGGGAGGAGGAGGCCCACATTTCTCCAACTAGTGGAGAAATGTTAACCTAGGTTCTATACTTAGAAGGCTAAAGAGAGCGATTACATTCTAATGTCACAGCCGGCGAGAAATTTTGTGGCTCACGGTGGCTCTGCGTTGCATATACCACTTGTTAAATATTTCTGAAACATAAATTGTACTACGACGACCACCTTGTATCAGTCAAACATTGCGACAACTGTTGGAATCATCACGATCCTTGGAAATGACAGGAAAATTTGGAACCCACAAGGAACAACTGCGACTCATGTGTTAGGAAGTATCATTTGCAGTAGCAAATGTGTTTAAAAAGCGAGTTTAGGTCGGTAGGAACCGTCGCAATTGCCGCAGAAGGCTCATTCGGTGAGGGAAGGAGGGCTGTAAGGGGAGGAGGAGGCCCACATTTCTCCAACTAGTGGAGAAATGTTAACCTAGGTTCTATACTTAGAAGGCTAAAGAGAGCGATTACATTCTAATGTCACAGCCGGCGAGAAATTTTGTGGCTCACGGTGGCTCTGCGTTGCATATACCACTTGTTAAATATTTCTGAAACATAAATAGTACTACGACGATCACCTTGTATCAGTCAAACACTGCGACAACTGTTGGAATCATCACGATCCTTGGAAATGACAGGAAAATTTGGAACCCACAAGGAACAACTGCGACTCATGTGTTAGGAAGTATCATTTGCAGTAGCAAATGTGTTTAAAAAGCGAGTTTAGGTCGGTAGGAACCGTCGCAATTGCCGCAGAAGGCTCATTCGGTGAGGGAAGGAGGGCTGTAAGGGGAGGAGGAGGCCCACATTTCTCCAACTAGTGGAGAAATGTTAACCTAGGTTCTATACTTAGAAAGCTAAAGAGAGCGATTACATTCTATTGTCACAGCCGGCGAGAAATTTTGTGGCTCACGGTGGCTCTGCATTGCATATACCACTTGTTAAATATTTCTGAAACATAAATAGTACTACGACGACCACCTTGTATCAGTCAAACATTGCGACAACTGTTGGAATCATCACGAACCTTGGAAATGACAGGAAAATTTGGAACCCACAAGGAACAACTGCGACTCATGTGTTAGGAAGTATCATTTGCAGTAGCAAATGTGTTTAAAAAGCGAGTTTAGGTCGGTAGGAACCGTCGCAATTGCCGCAGAAGGCTCATTCGGTGAGGGAAGGAGGGCTGTAAGGGGAGGAGGAGGCCCTCATTTCTCCAACTAGTGGAGAAATGTTAACCTAGGTTCTATACTTAGAAGGCTGAAGAGAGCGATTACATTCTAATGTCACAGCCGGCGAGAAATTTTGTGGCTCACGGTGGCTCTGCGTTGCATATACCACTTGTTAAATATTTCTGAAACATAAATAGTACTACGACGATCACCTTGTATCAGTCAAACACTGCGACAACTGTTGGAATCATCACGATCCTTGGAAATGACAGGAAAATTTGGAACCCACAAGGAACAACTGCGTCTCATGTGTTAGGAAGTATCATTTCAGTAGCAAATGTGTTTAAAAAGCGAGTTTAGGTCGGTAGGAACCGTCGCAATTGCCGCAGAAGGCTCATTCGGTGAGGGAAGGAGGGCTGTAAGGGGAGGAGGAGGCCCACATTTCTCCACCTAGTGGAGAAATGATAACCTAGGTTCTATACTTAGAAGGCTAAAGAGAGCGATTACATTCTAATGTCACAGCCGGCGAGAAATTTTGTGGCTCACGATGGCTCTGCGTTGCATATAGCACTTGTCAAATATTTCTGAAACATAAATAGTACTACGACGACCACCTTGTATCAGTCAAACATTGCGACAACTGTTGGAATCATCACGATCCTTGGAAATGACAGGAAAATTTGGAACCCACAAGGAACAACTGCGACTCATGTGTTAGGAAGTATCATTTGCAGTAGCAAATGTGTTTAAAAAGCGAGTTTAGGTCGGTAGGAACCGTCGCAATTGCCGCAGAAGGCTCATTCGGTGAGGGAAGGAGGGCTGTAAGGGGAGGAGGAGGCCCACATTTCTCCAACTAGTGGAGAAATGTTAACCTAGGTTCTATACTTAGAAGGCTAAAGAGAGCGATTACATTCTAATGTCACAGCCGGCGAGAAATTTTGTGGCTCACGGTGGCTCTGCGTTGCATATACCACTTGTTAAATATTTCTGAAACATAAATAGTACTACGACGACCACCTCGTATCAGTCAAACATTGCGACAACTGTTGGAATCATCACGATCCTTGGAAATGACAGGAAAATTTGGAACCCACAAGGAACAACTGCGACTCATGTGTTAGGAAGTATCATTTGCAGTAGCAAATGTGTTTAAAAAGCGAGTTTAGGTCGGTAGGAACCGTCGCAATTGCCGCAGAAGGCTCATTCGGTGAGGGAAGGAGGGCTGTAAGGGGAGGAGGAGGCCCACATTTCTCCAACTAGTGGAGAAATGTTAACCTAGGTTCTATACTTAGAAGGCTAAAGAGAGCGATTACTTTCTAATGTCAAGAAGGCGAGAAAATTTTGTGGCTCACGGTGGCTCTGCGTTGCATATACCACTTGTTAAATATTTCTGAAACATAAATAATACTACGACGACCACCTTGTATCAGTCAAACATTGCGACAACTGTTGGAATCATCACGATCCTTGGAAATGACAGGAAAATTTGGAACCCACAAGGAACAACTGCGACTCATGTGTTAGGAAGTATCATTTGCAGTAGCAAATGTGTTTAAAAAGCGAGTTTAGGTCGGTAGGAACCGTCGCAATTGCCGCAGAAGGCTCATTCGGTGAGGGAAGGAGGGCTGTAAGGGGAGGAGGAGGCCCACATTTTTCCACCTAGTGGAGAAATGTTAACCTAGGTTCTATACTTAGAAGGCTAAAGAGAGCGATTACATTCTAATGTCACAGCCGGCGAGAAATTTTGTGGCTCACGATGGCTCTGCGTTGCATATACCACTTGTTAAGTATTTCTGAAACATAAATAGTACTACGACGACCACCTTGTATCAGTCAAACATTGCGACAACTGTTGGAATCATCACGATCCTTGGAAATGACAGGAAAATTTGGAACCCACAAGGAACAGCTGCGACTCATGTGTTAGGAAGTATCATTTGCAGTAGCAAATGTGTTTAAAAAGCGAGTTTAGGTCGGTAGGAACCGTCGCAATTGCCGCAGAAGGCTCATTCGGTGAGGGAAGGAGGGCTGTAAGGGGAGGAGGAGGCCCACATTCCTCCACCTAGTGGAGAAATGTTAACCTAGGTTCTATACTTAGAAGGCTAAAGAGAGCGATTACATTCTAATGTCACAGCCGGCGAGAAATTTTGTGGCTCACGATGGCTCTGCGTTGCATATACCACTTGTTAAATATTTCTGAAACATAAATAGTACTAGGACGACCACCTTGTATCAGTTAAACGTTGCGACAACTGTTGGAATCATCACGATCCTTGGAAATGACAGGAAAATTTGGAACCCACAAGGAACAACTGCGACTCATGTGTTAGGAAGTATCATTTGCAGTAGCAAATGTGTTTAAACAGCGAGTTTAGGTAGGTAGGAACCGTCGCAATCTTCGAGGAAGGCTCATTCGGTGAGGGAAGGAGGGCTGTAAGGGGAGGAGGAGGCCCACATTTCTCCAACTAGTGGAGAAATGTTAACCTAGGTTCTATACATAGAAGGCTAAAGAGAGCGATTAGATTCTAATGTCACAGCCGGCGAGAAATTTTGTGGCTCACGATGGCTCTTCGTTGCATATACCACTTGTTAAATATTTCTGAAACATAAATAGTACTACGACGACCACCTTGTGTCAGTCAAACATTGCGACAACTGTTGGAATCATCACGATCCTTGGAAATGACAGCATAATTTGGAACCCACAAGGAACAACTGCGACTCATGTGTTAGGAAGTATCATTTGCAGTAGCAAATGTGTTTAAAAAGCGAGTTTAGGTCGGTAGGAACCGTCGCAATTGCCGCAGAAGGCTCATTCGGTGAGGGAAGGAGGGCTGTAAGGGGAGGAGGAGGCCCACATTTCTCCAACTAGTGGAGAAATGTTAACCTAGGTTCTATACTTAGAAGGCTAAAGAGAGCGATTACATTCTAATGTCAAGAAGGCGAGAAAATTTTGCGGCTCACGGTGGCTCTGCGTTGCATATACCACTTGTTAAATATTTCTGAAACATAAATAGTACTACGACGACCACCTTGTATCAGTCAAACATTGCGAAAACTGTTGGAATCATCACGATCCTTGGAAATGACAGGAAAATTTGGAACCCACAAGGAACAACTGCGACTCATGTGTTAGGAAGTATCATTTGCAGTAGCAAATGTGTTTAAAAAGCGAGTTTAGGTCGGTAGGAACCGTCGCAATTTTCGAGGAAGGCTCATTCGGTGAGGGAAGGAGGGCTGTAAGGGGAGGAGGAGGCCCACATTTCTCCAACTAGTGGAGAAATGTTAACCTAGGTTCTATACTTAGAAGGCTAAAGAGAGCGATTACATTCTAATGTCACAGCCGGCGAGTAATTTTGTGGCTCACGGTGGCTCTGCGTTGCATATACCACTTGTTAAATATTTCTGAAACATAAATAGTACTACGACGACCACCTTGTATCAGTCAAACATTGCGACAACTGTTGGAATCATCACGATCCTTGGAAATGACAGGAAAATTTGGAACCCACAAGGAACAACTGCGACTCATGTGTTAGGAAGTATCATTTGCAGTAGCAAATGTGTTTAAAAAGCGAGTTTAGGTCGGTAGGAACCGTCGCAATTGCCGCAGAAGGCTCATTCGGTGAGGGAAGGAGGGCTGTAAGGGGAGGAGGAGGCCCACATTTCTCCACCTAGTGGAGAAATGTTATCCTAGGTTCTATACTTAGAAGGCTAAAGAGAGCGATTACATTCTAATGTCAAGAAGGCGAGAAAATTTTGCAGCTCACGGTGGCTCTGCGTTGCATATACCACTTGTTAAATATTTCTGAAACATAAATAGTACTACAACGACCACCTTGTATCAGTCAAACATTGCGACAACTGTTGGAATCATCACGATCCTTGGAAATGACAGGAAAATTTGGAACCCACAAGGAACAACTGCGACTCATGTGTTAGGAAGTATCATTTGCAGTAGCAAATGTGTTTAAAAAGCGAGTTTAGGTCGGTAGGAACCGTCGCAATTGCCGCAGAAGGCTCATTCGGTGAGGGAAGGAGGGCTGTAAGGTGAGGAGGAGGCCCACATTTCTCCAACTAGTGGAGAAATGTTAACCTAGGTTCTATACTTAGAAGGCTAAAGAGAGCGATTACATTCTAATGTCACAGCCGGCGAGAAATTTTGTGGCTCACGATGGCTCTTCGTTGCATATACCACTTGTTAAATATTTCTGAAACATAAATAGTACTACGACGACCATCTTGTATCAGTCAAACATTGCGACAACTGTTGCAATCATCACCATCCTCGGAAATGACAGGAAAATTTGGAACCCACAAGGAACAACTGCGACTCATGTGTTAGGAAGTATCATTTGCAGTAGCAAATGTGTTTAAAAAGCGAGTTTAGGTCGGTAGGAACCGTCGCAATTGCCGCAGAAGGCTCATTCGGTGAGGGAAGGAGGGCTGTAAGGGGAGGAGGAGGCCCACATTTCTCCAACTAGTGGAGAAATGTTAACCTAGGTTCTATACTTAGAAGGCTAAAGAGAGCGATTACAATCTAATGTCAAGAAGGCGAGAAAATTTTGTGGTTCACGGTGGCTCTGCGTTGCATATACCACTTGTTAAATATTTCTGAAACATAAATAGTACTACGACGACCACCTTGTATCAGTCAAACATTGCGACAACTGTTGGAATCATCACGATCCTTGGAAATGACAGGAAAATTTGGAACCCACAAGGAACAACTGCGACTCATGTGTTAGGAAGTATCATTTGCAGTAGCAAATGTGTTTAAAAAGCGAGTTTAGGTCGGTAGGAACCGTCGCAATTGCCGCAGAAGGCTCATTCGGTGAGGGAAGGAGGGCTGTAAGGGGAGGAGGAGGCCCACATTTGTCCAACTAGTGGAGAAATGTTAACCTAGGTTCTATACTTAGAACGCTAAAGAGAGCGATTACATTCTAATGTCACAGCCGGCGAGAAATTTTGTGGCTCACGATGGCTCTGCGTTGCATATACCACTTGTTAAATATTTCTGAAACATAAATAGTACTAGGACGACCACCTTGTATCAGTTAAACATTGCGACAACTGTTGGAATCATCACGATCCTTGGAAATGACAGGAAAATTTGGAACCCACAAGGAACAACTGCGACTCATGTGTTAGGAAGTATCATTTGCAGTAGCACATGTGTTTAAAAAGCGAGTTTAGGTCGGTAAGAACCGTCGCAATTTTCGAGGAAGGCTCATTCGGTGAGGGAAGGAGGGCTGTAAGGGGAGGAGGAGGCCCACATTTGTCCAACTAGTGGAGAAATGTTAACCTAGGTTCTATACTTAGAAGGCTAAAGAGAGCGATTACATTCTAATGTCACAGCCGGCGAGAAATTTTGTGGCTCACGATGGCTCTGCGTTGCATATACCACTTGTTAAATATTTCTGAAACATGAATAGTACTACGACGACCACCTTGTATCAGTCAAACATTGCGACAACTGTTGGAATCATCACGATCCTTGGAAATGACAGGAAAATTTGGAACCCACAAGGAACAACTGCGACTCATGTGTTAGGAAGTATCATTTGCAGTAGCAAATGTGTTTAAAAAGCGAGTTTAGGTCGGTAGGAACCGTCGCAATTGCCGCAGAAGGCTCATTCGGTGAGGGAAGGAGGGCTGTAAGGGGAGGAGGAGGCCCACATTTCTCCAACTAGTGGAGAAATGTTAACCTAGGTTCTATACTTAGAAGGCTAAAGAGAGCGATTACATTCTAATGTCAAGAAGGCGAGAAAATTTTGTGGTTCACGGTGGCTCTGCGTTGCATATACCACTTGTTAAATATTTCTGAAACATAAATAGTACTACGACGACCACCTTGTATCAGTCAAACATTGCGACAACTGTTGGAATCATCACGATCCTTGGAAATGACAGGAAAATTTGGAACCCACAAGGAACAACTGCGACCCATGTGTTAGGAAGTATCATTTGCAGTAGCAAATGTGTTTAAAAAGCGAGTTTAGGTCGGTAGGAACCGTCGCAATTGCCGCAGAAGGCTCATTCGGTGAGGGAAGGAGGGCTGTAAGGGGAGGAGGAGGCCCACATTTGTCCAACTAGTGGAGAAATGTTAACCTAGGTTCTATACTTAGAACGCTAAAGAGAGCGATTACATTCTAATGTCACAGCCGGCGAGAAATTTTGTGGCTCACGACGGCTCTGCGTTGCATATACCACTTGTTAAATATTTCTGAAACATAAATAGTACTAGGACGACCACCTTGTATCAGTTAAACATTGCGACAACTGTTGGAATCATCACGATCCTTGGAAATGACAGGAAAATTTGGAACCCACAAGGAACAACTGCGACTCATGTGTTAGGAAGTATCATTTGCAGTAGCAAATGTGTTTAAAAAGCGAGTTTAGGTCGGTAAGAACCGTCGCAATTTTCGAGGAAGGCTCATTCGATGAGGGAAGGAGGGCTGTAAGGGGAGGAGGAGGCCCACCTTTCTCCAACTAGTGGAGAAATGTTAACCTAGGTTCTATACTTAGAAGGCTAAAGAGTGCGATTACATTCTAATGTCACAGCCATCGAGAAATTTTGTGGCTAACGGTGGCTCTGCGTTGCATATACCACATGTTAAATATTTCTGAAACATAAATAGTACTACGACGACCACCTTGTATCAGTCAAACACTGCGACAACTGTTGGAATCATCACGATCCTTGGAAATGACAGGAAAATTTGGAACCCACAAGGAACAACTGCGACTCATGTGTTAGGAAGTATCATTTGCAGTAGCAAATGTGTTTAAGAAGCGAGTTTAGGTCGGTAGGAACCGTCGCAATTGCCGCAGAAGGCTCATTCGGTGAGGGAAGGAGGGTTGTAAGGGGAGGAGGAGGCCCACATTTCTCCAACTAGTGGAGAAATGTTAACCTAGGTTCTATACTTAGAAGGCTAAAGAGAGCGATTACATTCTAATGTCACAGCCGGCGAGAAATTTTGTGGCTCACGATGGCTCTGCGTTGCATATAGCACTTGTCAAATATTTCTGAAACATAAATAGTACTACGACGACCACCTTGTATCAGTCAAACATTGCGACAACTGTTGGAATCATCACGATCCTTGGAAATGGCAGGAAAATTTGGAACCCACAAGGAACAACTGCGACTCATGTGTTAGGAAGTATCATTTGCAGTAGCAAATGTGTTTAAAAAGCGAGTTTAGGTCGGTAGGAACCGTCGCAACTGCCGCAGAAGGCTCATTCGGTGAGGGAAGGAGGGCTGTAAGGGGAGGAGGAGGCCCACATTTCTCCAACTAGTGGAGAAATGTTAACCTAGGTTCTATACTTAGAAGGCTAAAGAGAGCGATTACATTCTAATGTCACAGCCGGCGAGAAATTTTGTGGCTCACGATGGCTCTGCGTTGCATATACCACTTGTTAAATATTTCTGAAACATGAATAGTACTACGACGACCACCTTGTATCAGTCAAACATTGCGACAACTGTTGGAATCATCACGATCCTTGGAAATGACAGGAAAATTTGGAACCCACAAGGAACAACTGCGACTCATGTGTTAGGAAGTATCATTTGCAGTAGCAAATGTGTTTAAAAAGCGAGTTTAGGTCGGTAGGAACCGTCGCAATTGCCGCAGAAGGCTCATTCGGTGAGGGAAGGAGGGCTGTAAGGGGAGGAGGAGGCCCACATTTCTCCAACTAGTGGAGAAATGTTAACCTAGGTTCTATACTTAGAAGGCTAAAGAGAGCGATTACATTCTAATGTCACAGCCGGCGAGAAATTTTGTGGCTCACGATGGCTCTTCGTTGCATATACCACTTGTTAAATATTTCTGAAACATAAATAGTACTACGACGACCATCTTGTATCAGTCAAACATTGCGACAACTGTTGGAATCATCACGATCCTTGGAAATGACAGGAAAATTTGGAACCCACAAGGAACAACTGCGACTCATGTGTTAGGAAGTATCATTTGCAGTAGCAAATGTGTTTAAAAAGCGAGTTTAGGTCGGTAGGAACCGTCGCAATTGCCGCAGAAGGCTCATTCGGTGAGGGAAGGAGGGCTGTAAGGGGAGGAGGAGGCCCACATTTCTCCAACTAGTGGAGAAATGTTAACCTAGGTTCTATACTTAGAAGGCTAAAGAGAGCGATTACATTCTAATGTCAAGAAGGCGAGAAAATTTTGTGGTTCACGGTGGCTCTGCGTTGCATATACCACTTGTTAAATATTTCTGAAACATAAATAGTACTACGACGACCACCTTGTATCAGTCAAACATTGCGACAACTGTTGGAATCATCACGATCCTTGGAAATGACAGGAAAATTTGGAACCCACAAGGAACAACTGCGACCCATGTGTTAGGAAGTATCATTTGCAGTAGCAAATGTGTTTAAAAAGCGAGTTTAGGTCGGTAGGAACCGTCGCAATTGCCGCAGAAGGCTCATTCGGTGAGGGAAGGAGGGCTGTAAGGGGAGGAGGAGGCCCACATTTGTCCAACTAGTGGAGAAATGTTAACCTAGGTTCTATACTTAGAACGCTAAAGAGAGCGATTACATTCTAATGTCACAGCCGGCGAGAAATTTTGTGGCTCACGACGGCTCTGCGTTGCATATACCACTTGTTAAATATTTCTGAAACATAAATAGTACTAGGACGACCACCTTGTATCAGTTAAACATTGCGACAACTGTTGGAATCATCACGATCCTTGGAAATGACAGGAAAATTTGGAACCCACAAGGAACAACTGCGACTCATGTGTTAGGAAGTATCATTTGCAGTAGCAAATGTGTTTAAAAAGCGAGTTTAGGTCGGTAAGAACCGTCGCAATTTTCGAGGAAGGCTCATTCGATGAGGGAAGGAGGGCTGTAAGGGGAGGAGGAGGCCCACCTTTCTCCAACTAGTGGAGAAATGTTAACCTAGGTTCTATACTTAGAAGGCTAAAGAGTGCGATTACATTCTAATGTCACAGCCATCGAGAAAGTTTGTGGCTCACGGTGGCTCTGCGTTGCATATACCACATGTTAAATATTTCTGAAACATAAATAGTACTACGACGACCACCTTGTATCAGTCAAACACTGCGACAACTGTTGGAATCATCACGATCCTTGGAAATGACAGGAAAATTTGGAACCCACAAGGAACAACTGCGACTCATGTGTTAGGAAGTATCATTTGCAGTAGCAAATGTGTTTAAGAAGCGAGTTTAGGTCGGTAGGAACCGTCGCAATTGCCGCAGAAGGCTCATTCGGTGAGGGAAGGAGGGTTGTAAGGGGAGGAGGAGGCCCACATTTCTCCAACTAGTGGAGAAATGTTAACCTAGGTTCTATACTTAGAAGGCTAAAGAGAGCGATTACATTCTAATGTCACAGCCGGCGAGAAATTTTGTGGCTCACGATGGCTCTGCGTTGCATATAGCACTTGTCAAATATTTCTGAAACATAAATAGTACTACGACGACCACCTTGTATCAGTCAAACATTGCGACAACTGTTGGAATCATCACGATCCTTGGAAATGGCAGGAAAATTTGGAACCCACAAGGAACAACTGCGACTCATGTGTTAGGAAGTATCATTTGCAGTAGCAAATGTGTTTAAAAAGCGAGTTTAGGTCGGTAGGAACCGTCGCAACTGCCGCAGAAGGCTCATTCGGTGAGGGAAGGAGGGCTGTAAGGGGAGGAGGAGGCCCACATTTCTCCAACTAGTGGAGAAATGTTAACCTAGGTTCTATACTTAGAAGGCTAAAGAGAGCGATTACATTCTAATGTCACAGCCGGCGAGAAATTTTGTGGCTCACGGTGGCTCTGCGTTGCATATACCACTTGTTAAATATTTCTGAAACATAAATAGTACCACGACGACAACCTTGTATCAGTCAAACACTGCGACAACTGTTGGAATCATCACGATCCTTGGAAATGACAGGAAAATTTGGAACCCACAAGGAACAACTGCGACTCATGTGTTAGGAAGTATCATTTGCAGTAGCAAATGTGTTTAAAAAGCGAGTTTAGGTCGGTAGGAACCGTCGCAATTGCCGCAGAAGGCTCATTCGGTGAGGGAAGGAGGGCTGTAAGGGGAGGAGGAGGCCCTCATTTCTCCAATTAGTGGAGAAACGTTAACCTAGGTTCTATACTTAGAAGGCTAAAGAGAGCGATTACATTCTAATGTCACAGCCGGCGAGAAATTTTGTGGCTCACGATGGCTCTGCGTTGCATATACCACTTGTTAAATATTTCTGAAACATAAATAGTACTACGACGACCACCTTGTATCAGTCAAACATTGCGACAACTGTTGGAATCATCACGATCCTTGGAAATGGCAGAATAATTTGGAACCCACAAGGAACAACTGCGACTCATGTGTTAGGAAGTATCATTTGCAGTAGCAAATGTGTTTAAAAAGCGAGTTTAGGTCGGTAGGAACCGTCGCAATTGCCGCAGAAGGCTCATTCGGTGAGGGAAGGAGGGCTGTAAGGGGAGGAGGAGGCCCACATTTCTCCAACTAGTGGAGAAATGTTAACCTAGGTTCTATACTTAGAAGGCTAAAGAGAGCGATTACATTCTAATGTCACAGCCGGCGAGAAATTTTGTGGCTCACGATGGCTCTGCGTTGCATATACCACTTGTTAAATATTTCTGAAACATAAATAGTACTACGACGACCACCTTGTATCAGTCAAACATTGCGACAACTGTTGGAATCATCACGATCCTTGGAAATGACAGGAACATTTGGAAACCACAAGGAGCAACTGCGATTCATGTTTTAGGAAGTATCATTTGCAGTAGCAAATGTGTTTAAAAAGCGAGTTTAGGTCGGTAGGATCCGTCGCAATTGCCGCAGAAGGCTCATTCGGTGAGGGAAGGAGGGCTGTAAGGGGAGGAGGAGGCCCACATTTCTCCAACTAGTGGAGAAATGTTAACCTAGGTTCTATACTTAGAAGGCTAAAGAGAGCGATTACATTCTAATGTCACAGCCGGCGAGAAATTTTGTGGCTCACGATGGCTCTTCGTTGCATATACCACTTGTTAAATATTTCTGAAACATAAATAGTACTAGGACGACCACCTTGTATCAGTTAAACATTGCGACAACTGTTGGAATCATCACGATCCTTGGAAATGACAGGAAAATTTGGAACCCACAAGGAACAACTGCGACTCATGTGTTAGGAAGTATCATTTGCAGTAGCAAATGTGTTTAAAAAGCGAGTTTAGGTCGGTAGGAACCGTCGCAATTTTCGAGGAAGGCTCATTCGGTGAGGGAAGGAGGGCTGTAAGGGGAGGAGGAGGCCCACATTTCTCCACCTAGTGGAGAAATGTTAACCTAGGTTCTATACTTAGAAGGCTAAAGAGAGCGATTACATTCTAATGTCACAGCCGGCGAGAAATTTTGTGGCTCACGATGGCTCTGCGTTGCATATACCACTTGTTAAATATTTCTGAAACATAAATAGTACTACGACGACCACCTTGTATCAGTCAAACATTGCGACAACTGTTGGAATCATCACGATCCTTGGAAATGACAGGAAAATTTGGAACCCACAAGGAACAACTGCGACTCATGTGTTAGGAAGTATCATTTGCAGTAGCAAATGTGTTTAAAAAGCGAGTTTAGGTCGGTAGGAACCGTCGCAATTGCCGCAGAAGGCTCATTCGGTGAGGGAAGGAGGGCTGTAAGGGGAGGAGGAGGCTCACATTTCTCCAACTAGTGGAGAAAGGTTAACCTAGGTTCTATACTTAGAAGGCTAAAGAGAGCGATTACATTCTAATGTCACAGCCGGCGAGAAATTTTGTGGCTCACGATGGCTCTTCGTTGCATATACCACTTGTTAAATATTTCTGAAACATAAATAGTACTAGGACGACCACCTTGTATCAGTTAAACATTGCGACAACTGTTGGAATCATCACGATCCTTGGAAATGACAGGAAAATTTGGAACCCACAAGGAACAACTGCGACTCATGTGTTAGGAAGTATCATTTGCAGTAGCAAATGTGTTTAAAAAGCGAGTTTAGGTCGGTAGGAACCGTCGCAATTTTCGAGGAAGGCTCATTCGGTGAGGGAAGGAGGGCTGTAAGGGGAGGAGGAGGCCCACATTTCTCCACCTAGTGGAGAAATGTTAACCTAGGTTCTATACTTAGAAGGCTAAAGAGAGCGATTACATTCTAATGTCACAGCCGGCGAGAAATTTTGTGGCTCACGATGGCTCTGCGTTGCATATACCACTTGTTAAATATTTCTGAAACATAAATAGTACTACGACGACCACCTTGTATCAGTCAAACATTGCGACAACTGTTGGAATCATCACGATCCTTGGAAATGACAGGAAAATTTGGAACCCACAAGGAACAACTGCGACTCATGTGTTAGGAAGTATCATTTGCAGTAGCAAATGTGTTTAAAAAGCGAGTTTAGGTCGGTAGGAACCGTCGCAATTGCCGCAGAAGGCTCATTCGGTGAGGGAAGGAGGGCTGTAAGGGGAGGAGGAGGCTCACATTTCTCCAACTAGTGGAGAAAGGTTAACCTAGGTTCTATACTTAGAAGGCTAAAGAGAGCGATTACATTCTAATGTCACAGCCGGCGAGAAATTTTGTGGCTCACGATGGCTCTGCGTTGGACATACCACTTGTTAAATATTTCTGAAACATAAATAGTACTACGACGAACACCTTGTATCAGTCAAACATTGCGACAACTGTTGGAATCATCACGATCCTTGGAAATGACAGGAAAATTTGGAACCCACTAGGAACAACTGCGACTCATGTGTTAGGAAGTATCATTTGCAGTAGCAAATGTGTTTAAAAAGCGAGTTTAGGTCGGTAGGAACCGTCGCAATTGCCGCAGAAGGCTCATTCGGTGAGGGAAGGAGGGCTGCAAGGGGTGGAGGAGGCCCACATTTCTCCAACTAGTGGAGAAATGTTAACCTTGGTTCTATACTTAGAAGGCTAAAGAGAGCGATTACATTCTAATGTCACAGCCGGCGAGAAATTTTGTGGCTCACGATGGCTCTGCGTTGCATATACCACTTGTTAAATATTTCTGAAACATAAATAGTACTACGACGACCACCTTGTATCAGTCAAACATTGCGACAACTGTTGGAATCATCACGATCCTTGGAAATGGCAGAATAATTTGGAACCCACAAGGAACAACTGCGACTCATGTGTTAGGAAGTATCATTTGCAGTAGCAAATGTGTTTAAAAAGTGAGTTTAGGTCGGTAGGAACCGTCGCAATTGCCGCAGAAGGCTCATTCGGTGAGGGAAGGAGGGCTGTAAGGGGAGGAGGAGGCCCACATTTCTCCACCTAGTGGAGAAATGTTAACCTAGGTTCTATACTTAGAAGGCTAAAGAGAGCGATTACATTCTAATGTCACAGCCGGCGAGAAATTTTGTGGCTCACGGTGGCTCTGCGTTGCATATACCACTTGTTAAATATTTCTGAAACATAAATAGTACTACGACGACCACCTTGTATCAGTCAAACATTGCGACAACTGTTGCAATCATCACGATCCTTGGAAATGACAGGAAAATTTGGAACCCACAAGGAACAACTGTGACTCATGTGTTAGGAACTATCATTTGCAGTAGCAAATGTGTTTAAAAAGCGAGTTTAGGTCGGTAGGAACCGTCGCAAATGCCGCATAAGGCTCATTCGGTGAGGGAAGGAGGGCTGTAAGGGGAGGAGGAGGCCCACATTTCTCCAACTAGTGGAGAAATGTTAACCTAGGTTCTATACTTAGAAGGCTAAAGAGAGCGATTACATTCTAATGTCACATCCGGCGAGAAATTTTGTGGCTCACGATGGCTCTGCGTTGCATATACCACTTGTTAAATATTTCTGAAACATAAATAGTACTACGACGACCACCTTGTATCAGTCAAACATTGCGACAACTGTTGGAATCATCACGATCCTTGGAAATGACAGGAAAATTTGGAACCCACAAGGAACAACTGCGACTCATGTGTTAGGAAGTATCATTTGCAGTAGCAAATGTGTTTAAAAAGCGAGTTTAGGTCGGTAGGAACCGTCGCAATTGCCGCAGAAGGCTCATTCGGTGAGGGAAGGAGGGCTGTAAGGGGAGGAGGAGGCCCACATTTCTCCACCTAGTGGAGAAATGTTAACCTAGGTTCTATACTTAGAAGGCTAAAGAGAGCGATTACATTCTAATGTCACAGCCGGCGAGAAATTTTGTGGCTCACGATGGCTCTGCGTTGCATATAGCACTTGTCAAATATATCTGAAACATAAATAGTACTACGACGACCACCTTGTATCAGTCAAACATTGCGACAACTGTTGGAATCATCACGATCCTTGGAAATGACAGGAAAATTTGGAACCCACAAGGAACAACTGCGACTCATGTGTTAGGAAGTATCATTTGCAGTAGCAAATGTGTTTAAAAAGCGAGTTTAGGTCGGTAGGAACCGTCGCTATTTTCGATGAAGGCTCATTCGGTGAGGGATGGAGGGCTGTAAGGGGAGGAGGAGGCCCACATTTCTCCAACTAGTGGAGAAATGTTAACCTAGGTTCTATACTTAGAAGGCTAAAGAGAGCGATTACATTCTAATGTCACAGCCGGCGAGAAATTTTGTGGCTCACGATGGCTCTGCGTTGCATATACCACTTGTTAAATATTTCGGAAACATAAATAGTACTACGACGACCACCCTGTATCAGTCAAACATTGCGACAACTGTTGGAATCACCACGATCCTTGGAAATGACAGGAAAATTTGGAACCCACAAGGAACAACTGCGACTCATGTGTTAGGAAGTATCATTTGCAGTAGCAAATGTGTTTAAAAGCGAGTTTAGGTCGGTAGGAACCGTCGCAATTGCCGCAGAAGGCTCATTCGGTGAGGGAAGGAGGGCTGTAAGGGGAGGAGGAGGCCCACATTTCTCCAACTAGTGGAGAAATGTTAACCTAGGTTCTATACTTAGAAGGCTAAAGAGAGCGATTACATTCTAATGTCACAGCCGGCGAGAAATTTTGTGGCTCACGGTGGCTCTGCGTTGCATATACCACTTGTTAAATATTTCTGAAACATAAATAGTACTACGACGACCACCTTGTATCAGTCAAACATTGCGACAACTGTTGGAATCATCACGATCCTTGGAAATGGCAGAATAATTTGGAACCCATAAGGAACAACTGCGACTCATGTGTTAGGAAGTATCATTTGCAGTAGCAAATGTGTTTAAAAAGCGAGTGTAGGTCGGTAGGAACCGTCGCAATTGCCGCAGAAGGCTCATTCGGTGAGGGAAGGAGGGCTGTAAGGGGAGGAGGAGGCCCACATTTCTCCACCTAGTGGAGAAATGTTAACCTAGGTTCTATACTTAGAAGGCTAAAGAGAGCGATTACATTCTAATGTCACAGCCGGCGAGAAATTTTGTGGCTCACGGTGGCTCTGCGTTGCAAATACCACTTGTTAAATATTTCTGAAACATAAATAGTACTACGACGACCACCTTGTATCAGTCAAACATTGCGACAACTGTTGGAATCATCACGATCCTTGGAAATGACAGGATAATTTGGAACCCACAAGGA
This sequence comes from Schistocerca cancellata, assembly GCF_023864275.1. Lineage (NCBI taxonomy): Eukaryota > Metazoa > Arthropoda > Insecta > Orthoptera > Acrididae > Schistocerca > Schistocerca cancellata. Next base: position 76,091,110 of record NC_064627.1, on the reverse strand, counting down.
ACAACTGCGACTCATGTGTTAGGAAGTATCATTTGCAGTAGCAAATGTGTTTAAAAAGCGAGTTTAGGTCGGTAGGAACCGTCGCAATTGCCGCAGAAGGCTCATTCGGTGAGGGAAGGAGAGCTGTAAGGGGAGGAGGAGGCTCACATTTCTCCAACTAGTGGAGAAAGGTTAACCTAGGTTCTATACTTAGAAGGCTAAAGAGAGCGATTACATTCTAATGTCACAGCCGGCGAGAAATTTTGTGGCTCACGATGGCTCTGCGTTGCATATACCACTTGTTAAATATTTCTGAAACATAAATAGTACTACGACGAACACCTTGTATCAGTCAAACATTGCGACAACTGTTGGAATCATCACGATCCTTGGAAATGACAGGAAAATTTGGAACCCACTAGGAACAACTGCGACTCATGTGTTAGGAAGTATCATTTGCAGTAGCAAATGTGTTTAAAAAGCGAGTTTAGGTCGGTAGGAACCGTCGCAATTGCCGCAGAAGGCTCATTCGGTGAGGGAAGGAGGGCTGCAAGGGGTGGAGGAGGCCCACATTTCTCCAACTAGTGGAGAAATGTTAACCTAGGTTCTATACTTAGAAGGCTAAAGAGAGCGATTACATTCTAATGTCACAGCCGGCGAGAAATTTTGTGGCTCACGATGGCTCTGCGTTGCATATACCACTTGTTAAATATTTCTGAAACATAAATAGTACTACGACGACCACCTTGTATCAGTCAAACATTGCGACAACTGTTGGAATCATCACGATCCTTGGAAATGACAGGAACATTTGGAAACCACAAGGAGCAACTGCGATTCATGTTTTAGGAAGTATCATTTGCAGTAGCAAATGTGTTTAAAAAGCGAGTTTAGGTCGGTAGGATCCGTCGCAATTGCCGCAGAAGGCTCATTCGGTGAGGGAAGGAGGGCTGTAAGGGGAGGAGGAGGCCCACATTTCTCCAACTAGTGGAGAAATGTTAACCTAGGTTCTATACTTAGAAGGCTAAAGAGAGCGATTACATTCTAATGTCACAGCCGGCGAGAAATTTTGTGGCTCACGATGGCTCTTCGTTGCATATACCACTTGTTAAATATTTCTGAAACATAAATAGTACTAGGACGACCACCTTGTATCAGTTAAACATTGCGACAACTGTTGGAATCATCACGATCCTTGGAAATGACAGGAAAATTTGGAACCCACAAGGAACAACTGCGACTCATGTGTTAGGAAGTATCATTTGCAGTAGCAAATGTGTTTAAAAAGCGAGTTTAGGTCGGTAGGAACCGTCGCAATTTTCGAGGAAGGCTCATTCGGTGAGGGAAGGAGGGCTGTAAGGGGAGGAGGAGGCCCACATTTCTCCACCTAGTGGAGAAATGTTAACCTAGGTTCTATACTTAGAAGGCTAAAGAGAGCGATTACATTCTAATGTCACAGCCGGCGAGAAATTTTGTGGCTCACGATGGCTCTGCGTTGCATATACCACTTGTTAAATATTTCTGAAACATAAATAGTACTACGACGACCACCTTGTATCAGTCAAACATTGCGACAACTGTTGGAATCATCACGATCCTTGGAAATGACAGGAAAATTTGGAACCCACAAGGAACAACTGCGACTCATGTGTTAGGAAGTATCATTTGCAGTAGCAAATGTGTTTAAAAAGCGAGTTTAGGTCGGTAGGAACCGTCGCAATTGCCGCAGAAGGCTCATTCGGTGAGGGAAGGAGGGCTGTAAGGGGAGGAGGAGGCTCACATTTCTCCAACTAGTGGAGAAAGGTTAACCTAGGTTCTATACTTAGAAGGCTAAAGAGAGCGATTACATTCTAATGTCACAGCCGGCGAGAAATTTTGTGGCTCACGATGGCTCTTCGTTGCATATACCACTTGTTAAATATTTCTGAAACATAAATAGTACTAGGACGACCACCTTGTATCAGTTAAACATTGCGACAACTGTTGGAATCATCACGATCCTTGGAAATGACAGGAAAATTTGGAACCCACAAGGAACAACTGCGACTCATGTGTTAGGAAGTATCATTTGCAGTAGCAAATGTGTTTAAAAAGCGAGTTTAGGTCGGTAGGAACCGTCGCAATTTTCGAGGAAGGCTCATTCGGTGAGGGAAGGAGGGCTGTAAGGGGAGGAGGAGGCCCACATTTCTCCACCTAGTGGAGAAATGTTAACCTAGGTTCTATACTTAGAAGGCTAAAGAGAGCGATTACATTCTAATGTCACAGCCGGCGAGAAATTTTGTGGCTCACGATGGCTCTGCGTTGCATATAGCACTTGTCAAATATATCTGAAACATAAATAGTACTACGACGACCACCTTGTATCAGTCAAACATTGCGACAACTGTTGGAATCATCACGATCCTTGGAAATGACAGGAAAATTTGGAACCCACAAGGAACAACTGCGACTCATGTGTTAGGAAGTATCATTTGCAGTAGCAAATGTGTTTAAAAAGCGAGTTTAGGTCGGTAGGAACCGTCGCTATTTTCGATGAAGGCTCATTCGGTGAGGGATGGAGGGCTGTAAGGGGAGGAGGAGGCCCACATTTCTCCAACTAGTGGAGAAATGTTAACCTAGGTTCTATACTTAGAAGGCTAAAGAGAGCGATTACATTCTAATGTCACAGCCGGCGAGAAATTTTGTGGCTCACGGAGGCTCTGCGTTGCATATACCACTTGTTAAATATTTCTGAAACATAAATAGTACTACGACGACCACCTTGTATCAGTCAAACATTGCGACAACTGTTGCAATCATCACGATCCTTGGAAATGACAGGAAAATTTGGAACCCACAAGGAACAACTGCGACTCATGTGTTAGGAACTATCATTTGCAGTAGCAAATGTGTTTAAAAAGCGAGTTTAGGTCGGTAGGAACCGTCGCAAATGCCGCATAAGGCTCATTCGGTGAGGGAAGGAGGGCTGTAAGGGGAGGAGGAGGCCCACATTTCTCCAACTAGTGGAGAAATGTTAACCTAGGTTCTATACTTAGAAGGCTAAAGAGAGCGATTACATTCTAATGTCACAGCCGGCGAGAAATTTTGTGGCTCACGATGGCTCTGCGTTGCATATACCACTTGTTAAATATTTCTGAAACATAAATAGTACTACGACGACCACCTTGTATCAGTCAAACATTGCGACAACTGTTGGAATCATCACGATCCTTGGAAATGACAGGAAAATTTGGAACCCACAAGGAACAACTGCGACTCATGTGTTAGGAAGTATCATTTGCAGTAGCAAATGTGTTTAAAAAGCGAGTTTAGGTCGGTAGGAACCGTCGCAATTGCCGCAGAAGGCTCATTCGGTGAGGGAAGGAGGGCTGTAAGGGGAGGAGGAGGCCCACATTTCTCCACCTAGTGGAGAAATGTTAACCTAGGTTCTATACTTAGAAGGCTAAAGAGAGCGATTACATTCTAATGTCACAGCCGGCGAGAAATTTTGTGGCTCACGATGGCTCTGCGTTGCATATAGCACTTGTCAAATATATCTGAAACATAAATAGTACTACGACGACCACCTTGTATCAGTCAAACATTGCGACAACTGTTGGAATCATCACGATCCTTGGAAATGACAGGAAAATTTGGAACCCACAAGGAACAACTGCGACTCATGTGTTAGGAAGTATCATTTGCAGTAGCAAATGTGTTTAAAAAGCGAGTTTAGGTCGGTAGGAACCGTCGCTATTTTCGATGAAGGCTCATTCGGTGAGGGATGGAGGGCTGTAAGGGGAGGAGGAGGCCCACATTTCTCCAACTAGTGGAGAAATGTTAACCTAGGTTCTATACTTAGAAGGCTAAAGAGAGCGATTACATTCTAATGTCACAGCCGGCGAGAAATTTTGTGGCTCACGATGGCTCTGCGTTGCATATACCACTTGTTAAATATTTCGGAAACATAAATAGTACTACGACGACCACCCTGTATCAGTCAAACATTGCGACAACTGTTGGAATCACCACGATCCTTGGAAATGACAGGAAAATTTGGAACCCACAAGGAACAACTGCGACTCATGTGTTAGGAAGTATCATTTGCAGTAGCAAATGTGTTTAAAAGCGAGTTTAGGTCGGTAGGAACCGTCGCAATTGCCGCAGAAGGCTCATTCGGTGAGGGAAGGAGGGCTGTAAGGGGAGGAGGAGGCCCACATTTCTCCAACTAGTGGAGAAATGTTAACCTAGGTTCTATACTTAGAAGGCTAAAGAGAGCGATTACATTCTAATGTCACAGCCGGCGAGAAATTTTGTGGCTCACGGTGGCTCTGCGTTGCAAATACCACTTGTTAAATATTTCTGAAACATAAATAGTACTACGACGACCACCTTGTATCAGTCAAACATTGCGACAACTGTTGGAATCATCACGATCCTTGGAAATGACAGGAAAATTTGGAACCCACAAGGAACAACTGCGACTCATGTGTTAGGAAGTATCATTTGCAGTAGCAAATGTGTTTAAAAAGCGAGTTTAGGTCGGTAGGAACCGTCGCAATTGCCGCAGAAGGCTCATTCGGTGAGGGAAGGAGGGCTGTAAGGGGAGGAGGAGGCTCACATTTCTCCAACTAGTGGAGAAAGGTTAACCTAGGTTCTATACTTAGAAGGCTAAAGAGAGCGATTACATTCTAATGTCACAGCCGGCGAGAAATTTTGTGGCTCACGATGGCTCTGCGTTGCATATACCACTTGTTAAATATTTCTGAAACATAAATAGTACTACGACGAACACCTTGTATCAGTCAAACATTGCGACAACTGTTGGAATCATCACGATCCTTGGAAATGACAGGAAAATTTGGAACCCACTAGGAACAACTGCGACTCATGTGTTAGGAAGTATCATTTGCAGTAGCAAATGTGTTTAAAAAGCGAGTTTAGGTCGGTAGGAACCGTCGCAATTGCCGCAGAAGGCTCATTCGGTGAGGGAAGGAGGGCTGCAAGGGGTGGAGGAGGCCCACATTTCTCCAACTAGTGGAGAAATGTTAACCTAGGTTCTATACTTAGAAGGCTAAAGAGAGCGATTACATTCTAATGTCACAGCCGGCGAGAAATTTTGTGGCTCACGATGGCTCTGCGTTGCATATACCACTTGTTAAATATTTCTGAAACATAAATAGTACTACGACGACCACCTTGTATCAGTCAAACATTGCGACAACTGTTGGAATCATCACGATCCTTGGAAATGACAGGAAAATTTGGAACCCACAAGGAACAACTGCGACTCATGTGTTAGGAAGTATCATTTGCAGTAGCAAATGTGTTTAAAAAGCGAGTTTAGGTCGGTAGGAACCGTCGCAATTGCCGCAGAAAGCTCATTCGGTGAGGGAAGGAGGGCTGTAAGGGGAGGAGGAGGCCCACATTTCTCCAACTAGTGGAGAAATGTTAACCTAGGTTCTATACTTAGAAGGCTAAAGAGAGCGATTACATTCTAATGTCACAGCCGGCGAGAAATTTTGTGTCTCACGGTGGCTCTGCGTTGCATATACCACTTGTTAAATATTTCTGAAACATAAATAGTACTACGACGACCACCTTGTATCAGTCAAACACTGCGACAACTGTTGGAATCATCACGATCCTTGGAAATGACAGGAAAATTTGGAACCCACAAGGAACAACTGCGACTCATGTGTTAGGAAGTATCATTTGCAGTAGCAAATGTGTTTAAAAAGCGAGTTTAGGTCGGTAGGAACCGTCGCAATTGCCGCAGAAGGCTCATTCGGTGAGGGAAGGAGGGCTGTAAGGGGAGGAGGAGGCTCACATTTCTCCAACTAGTGGAGAAAGGTTAACCTAGGTTCTATACTTAGAAGGCTAAAGAGAGCGATTACATTCTAATGTCACAGCCGGCGAGAAATTTTGTGGCTCACGATGGCTCTGCGTTGCATATACCACTTGTTAAATATTTCTGAAACATAAATAGTACTACGACGAACACCTTGTATCAGTCAAACACTGCGACAACTGTTGGAATCATCACGATCCTTGGAAATGACAGGAAAATTTGGAACCCACTAGGAACAACTGCGACTCATGTGTTAGGAAGTATCATTTGCAGTAGCAAATGTGTTTAAAAAGCGAGTTTAGGTCGGTAGGAACCGTCGCTATTTTCGATGAAGGCTCATTCGGTGAGGGATGGAGGGCTGTAAGGGGAGGAGGAGGCCCACATTTCTCCAACTAGTGGAGAAATGTTAACCTAGGTTCTATACTTAGAAGGCTAAAGAGAGCGATTACATTCTAATGTCACAGCCGGCGAGAAATTTTGTGGCTCACGATGGCTCTGCGTTGCATATACCACTTGTTAAATATTTCGGAAACATAAATAGTACTACGACGACCACCCTGTATCAGTCAAACATTGCGACAACTGTTGGAATCACCACGATCCTTGGAAATGACAGGAAAATTTGGAACCCACAAGGAACAACTGCGACTCATGTGTTAGGAAGTATCATTTGCAGTAGCAAATGTGTTTAAAAGCGAGTTTAGGTCGGTAGGAACCGTCGCAATTGCCGCAGAAGGCTCATTCGGTGAGGGAAGGAGGGCTGTAAGGGGAGGAGGAGGCCCACATTTCTCCAACTAGTGGAGAAATGTTAACCTAGGTTCTATACTTAGAAGGCTAAAGAGAGCGATTACATTCTAATGTCACAGCCGGCGAGAAATTTTGTGGCTCACGGTGGCTCTGCGTTGCATATACCACTTGTTAAATATTTCTGAAACATAAATAGTACTACGACGACCACCTTGTATCAGTCAAACATTGCGACAACTGTTGGAATCATCACGATCCTTGGAAATGGCAGAATAATTTGGAACCCATAAGGAACAACTGCGACTCATGTGTTAGGAAGTATCATTTGCAGTAGCAAATGTGTTTAAAAAGCGAGTTTAGGTCGGTAGGAACCGTCGCAATTGCCGCAGAAGGCTCATTCGGTGAGGGAAGGAGGGCTGTAAGGGGAGGAGGAGGCCCACATTTCTCCACCTAGTGGAGAAATGTTAACCTAGGTTCTATACTTAGAAGGCTAAAGAGAGCGATTACATTCTAATGTCACAGCCGGCGAGAAATTTTGTGGCTCACGGTGGCTCTGCGTTGCAAATACCACTTGTTAAATATTTCTGAAACATAAATAGTACTACGACGACCACCTTGTATCAGTCAAACATTGCGACAACTGTTGGAATCATCACGATCCTTGGAAATGACAGGAAAATTTGGAACCCACAAGGAACAACTGCGACTCATGTGTTAGGAAGTATCATTTGCAGTAGCAAATGTGTTTAAAAAGCGAGTTTAGGTCGGTAGGAACCGTCGCAATTGCCGCAGAAGGCTCATTCGGTGAGGGAAGGAGGGCTGTAAGGGGAGGAGGAGGCTCACATTTCTCCAACTAGTGGAGAAAGGTTAACCTAGGTTCTATACTTAGAAGGCTAAAGAGAGCGATTACATTCTAATGTCACAGCCGGCGAGAAATTTTGTGGCTCACGATGGCTCTGCGTTGGACATACCACTTGTTAAATATTTCTGAAACATAAATAGTACTACGACGAACACCTTGTATCAGTCAAACATTGCGACAACTGTTGGAATCATCACGATCCTTGGAAATGACAGGAAAATTTGGAACCCACTAGGAACAACTGCGACTCATGTGTTAGGAAGTATCATTTGCAGTAGCAAATGTGTTTAAAAAGCGAGTTTAGGTCGGTAGGAACCGTCGCAATTGCCGCAGAAGGCTCATTCGGTGAGGGAAGGAGGGCTGCAAGGGGTGGAGGAGGCCCACATTTCTCCAACTAGTGGAGAAATGTTAACCTAGGTTCTATACTTAGAAGGCTAAAGAGAGCGATTACATTCTAATGTCACAGCCGGCGAGAAATTTTGTGGCTCACGATGGCTCTGCGTTGCATATACCACTTGTTAAATATTTCTGAAACATAAATAGTACTACGACGACCACCTTGTATCAGTCAAACATTGCGACAACTGTTGGAATCATCACGATCCTTGGAAATGACAGGAAAATTTGGAACCCACAAGGAACAACTGCGACTCATGTGTTAGGAAGTATCATTTGCAGTAGCAAATGTGTTTAAAAAGCGAGTTTAGGTCGGTAGGAACCGTCGCAATTGCCGCAGAAGGCTCATTCGGTGAGGGAAGGAGGGCTGTAAGGGGAGGAGGAGGCCCACATTTCTCCAACTAGTGGAGAAATGTTAACCTAGGTTCTATACTTAGAAGGCTAAAGAGAGCGATTACATTCTAATGTCACAGCCGGCGAGAAATTTTGTGTCTCACGGTGGCTCTGCGTTGCATATACCACTTGTTAAATATTTCTGAAACATAAATAGTACTACGACGACCACCTTGTATCAGTCAAACACTGCGACAACTGTTGGAATCATCACGATCCTTGGAAATGACAGGAAAATTTGGAACCCACAAGGAACAACTGCGACTCATGTGTTAGGAAGTATCATTTGCAGTAGCAAATGTGTTTAAAAAGCGAGTTTAGGTCGGTAGGAACCGTCGCAATTGCCGCAGAAGGCCCATTCGGTGAGGGAAGGAGGGCTGTAAGGGGAGGAGGAGGCCCTCATTTCTCCAATTAGTGGAGAAACGTTAACCTAGGTTCTATACTTAGAAGGCTAAAGAGAGCGATTACATTCTAATGTCACAGCCGGCGAGAAATTTTGTGGCTCACGGTGGCTCTGCGTTGCAAATACCACTTGTTAAATATTTCTGAAACATAAATAGTACTACGACGACCACCTTGTATCAGTCAAACATTGCGACAACTGTTGGAATCATCACGATCCTTGGAAATGACAGGAAAATTTGGAACCCACAAGGAACAACTGCGACTCATGTGTTAGGAAGTATCATTTGCAGTAGCAAATGTGTTTAAAAAGCGAGTTTAGGTCGGTAGGAACCGTCGCAATTGCCGCAGAAGGCTCATTCGGTGAGGGAAGGAGGGCTGTAAGGGGAGGAGGAGGCTCACATTTCTCCAACTAGTGGAGAAAGGTTAACCTAGGTTCTATACTTAGAAGGCTAAAGAGAGCGATTACATTCTAATGTCACAGCCGGCGAGAAATTTTGTGGCTCACGATGGCTCTGCGTTGGACATACCACTTGTTAAATATTTCTGAAACATAAATAGTACTACGACGAACACCTTGTATCAGTCAAACATTGCGACAACTGTTGGAATCATCACGATCCTTGGAAATGACAGGAAAATTTGGAACCCACTAGGAACAACTGCGACTCATGTGTTAGGAAGTATCATTTGCAGTAGCAAATGTGTTTAAAAAGCGAGTTTAGGTCGGTAGGAACCGTCGCAATTGCCGCAGAAGGCTCATTCGGTGAGGGAAGGAGGGCTGTAAGGGGAGGAGGAGGCCCACATTTCTCCACCTAGTGGAGAAATGTTAACCTAGGTTCTATACTTAGAAGGCTAAAGAGAGCGATTACATTCTAATGTCACAGCCGGCGAGAAATTTTGTGGCTCACGATGGCTCTGCGTTGCATATAGCACTTGTCAAATATTTCTGAAACATAAATAGTACTACGACGACCACCTTGTATCAGTCAAACATTGCGACAACTGTTGGAATCATCACGATCCTTGGAAATGACAGGAAAATTTGGAACCCACAAGGAACAACTGCGACTCATGTGTTAGGAAGTATCATTTGCAGTAGCAAATGTGTTTAAAAAGCGAGTTTAGGTCGGTAGGAACCGTCGCTATTTTCGACGAAGGCTCATTCGGTGAGGGATGGAGGGCTGTAAGGGGAGGAGGAGGCCCACATTTCTCCAACTAGTGGAGAAATGTTAACCTAGGTTCTATACTTAGAAGGCTAAAGAGAGCGATTACATTCTAATGTCACAGCCGGCGAGAAATTTTGTGGCTCACGATGGCTCTGCGTTGCATATACCACTTGTTAAATATTTCTGAAACATAAATAGTACTACGACGACCACCTTGTATCAGTCAAACATTGCGACAACTGTTGGAATCACCACGATCCTTGGAAATGACAGGAAAATTTGGAACCCACAAGGAACAACTGCGACTCATGTGTTAGGAACTATCATTTGCAGTAGCAAATGTGTTTAAAAAGCGAGTTTAGGTCGGTAGGAACCGTCGCAATTGCCGCAGAAGGCTCATTCGGTGAGGGAAGGAGGGCTGTAAGGGGAGGAGGAGGCCCTCATTTCTCCAATTAGTGGAGAAACGTTAACCTAGGTTCTATACTTAGAAGGCTAAAGAGAGCGATTACATTCTAATGTCACAGCCGGCGAGAAATTTTGTGGCTCACGATGGCTCTGCGTTGCATATACCACTTGTTAAATATTTCTGAAACATAAATAGTACTACGACGACCACCTTGTATCAGTCAAACATTGCGACAACTGTTGGAATCATCACGATCCTTGGAAATGACAGGAAAATTTGGAACCCACAAGGAACAACTGCGACTCATGTGTTAGGAAGTATCATTTGCAGTAGCAAATGTGTTTAAAAAGCGAGTTTAGGTCGGTAGGAACCGTCGCTATTTTCGATGAAGGCTCATTCGGTGAGGGATGGAGGGCTGTAAGGGGAGGAGGAGGCCCACATTTCTCCAACTAGTGGAGAAATGTTAACCTAGGTTCTATACTTAGAAGGCTAAAGAGAGCGATTACATTCTAATGTCACAGCCGGCGAGAAATTTTGTGGCTCACGATGGCTTTGCGTTGCATATACCACTTGTTAAATATTTCGGAAACATAAATAGTACTACGACGACCACCTTGTATCAGTCAAACATTGCGACAACTGTTGGAATCACCACGATCCTTGGAAATGACAGGAAAATTTGGAACCCACAAGGAACAACTGCGACTCATGTGTTAGGAAGTATCATTTGCAGTAGCAAATGTGTTTAAAAAGCGAGTTTAGGTCGGTAGGAACCGTCGCAATTGCCGCAGAAGGCTCATTCGGTGAGGGAAGGAGGGCTGTAAGGGGAGGAGGAGGCCCTCATTTCTCCAATTAGTGGAGAAACGTTAATCTAGGTTCTATACTTAGAAGGCTAAAGAGAGCGATTACATTCTAATGTCACAGCCGGCGAGAAATTTTGTGGCTCACGATGGCTCTGCGTTGCATATACCACTTGTTAAATATTTCTGAAACATAAATAGTACTACGACGACCACCTTGTATCAGTCAAACATTGCGACAACTGTTGGAATCATCACGATCCTTGGAAATGACAGGAAAATTTGGAACCCACAAGGAACAACTGCGACTCATGTGTTAGGAAGTATCATTTGCAGTAGCAAATGTGTTTAAAAAGCGAGTTTAGGTCGGTAGGAACCGTCGCAATTGCCGCAGAAGGTTCATTCGGTGAGGGAAGGAGGGCTGTAAGGGGAGGAGGAGGCCCACATTTCTCCAACTAGTGGAGAAATGTTAACCTAGGTTCTATACTTAGAAGGCTAAAGAGAGCGATTACATTCTAATGTCACAGCCGGCGAGAAATTTTGTGGCTCACGATGGCTTTGCGTTGCATATAGCACTTGTCAAATATTTCTGAAACATAAATAGTACTACGACGACCACCTTGTATCAGTCAAACATTGCGACAACTGTTGGAATCATCACGATCCTTGGAAATGACAGGAATAATTGGAACCCACAAGGAACAACTGCGACTCATGTGTTAGGAAGTATCATTTGCAGTAGCAAATGTGTTTAAAAAGCGAGTTTAGGTCGGTAGGAACCGTCGCAATTGCCGCAGAAGGCTCATTCGGTGAGGGAAGGAGGGCTGTAAGGGGAGGAGGAGGCCCACATTTCTCCAACTAGTGGAGAAATGTTAACCTAGGTTCTATACTTAGAAGGCTAAAGAGAGCGATTACATTTTAATGTCACAGCCGGCAAGAAATTTTGTGGCTCACGGTGGCTCTGCGTTGCATATACCACTTGTTAAATATTTCTGAAACATAAATAGTACTACGACGACCACCTTGTATCAGTCAAACACTGCGACAACTGTTGGAATCATCACGATCCTTGGAAATGACAGGAAAATTTGGAACCCTCAAGGAACAACTGCGACTCATGTGTTAGGAAGTATCATTTGCAGTAGCAAATGTGTTTAAAAAGCGAGTTTAGGTCGGTAGGAACCGTCGCAATTGCCGCAGAAGGCTCATTCGGTGAGGGAAGGAGGGCTGTAAGGGGAGGAGGAGGCCCTCATTCCTCCAATTAGTGGAGAAACGTTAACCTAGGTTCTATACTTAGAAGGCGAAAGAGAGCGATTACATTCTAATGTCACAGCCGGCGAGAAATTTTGTGGCTCACGATGGCTCTGCGTTGCATATACCACTTGTTACATATTTCTGAATCATAAATAGTACTACGACGACCACCTTGTATCAGTCAAACATTGCGACAACTGTTGGAATCATCACGATCCTTGGAAATGACAGGAAAATTTGGAACCCACAAGGAACAACTGCGACTCATGTGTTAGGAAGTATCATTTGCAGTAGCAAATGTGTTTAAAAAGCGAGTTTAGGTCGGTAGGAACCGTCGCAATTGCCGCAGAAGGCTCATTCGGTGAGGGAAGGAGGGCTGTAAGGAGAGGAGGAGGCCCACATTTCTCCAACTAGTGGAGAAATGTTAACCTAGGTTCTATACTTAGAAGGCTAAAGAGAGCGATTACATTCTAATGTCACAGCCGGCGAGAAATTTTATGGCTCACGGTGGCTCTGCGTTGCATATACCACTTGTTAAATATTTCTGAAACATAAATAGTACTACGACGACCACCTTGTATCAGTCAAACACTGCGACAACTGTTGGAATCATCACGATCCTTGGAAATGACAGGAAAATTTGGAACCCACAAGGAACAACTGCGACTCATGTGTTAGGAAGTATCATTTGCAGTAGCAAATGTGTTTAAAAAGCGAGTTTAGGTCGGTAGGAACCGTCGCAATTGCCGCAGAAGGCTCATTCGGTGAGGGAAGGAGGGCTGTAAGGGGAGGAGGAGGCCCTCATTTCTCCAGTTAGTGGAGAAACGTTAACCTAGGTTCTATACTTAGAAGGCTAAAGAGAGCGATTACATTCTAATGTCACAGCCGGCGAGAAATTTTGTGGCTCACGGTGGCTCTGCGTTGCATATACCACTTGTTAAATATTTCTGAAACATAAATAGTACTAAGACGACCACCTTGTATCAGTCAAACATTGCGACAACTGTTGGAATCATCACGATCCTTGTAAATGACAGGATAATTTGGAACCCACAAGGAACAACTGCGACTCATGTGTTAGGAAGTATCATTTGCCGTAGCAAATGTTTTTAAAAAGCGAGTTTAGGTCGGTAGGAACCGTCGCAATTGCCGCAGAAGGCTCATTCGGTGAGGGAAGGAGGGCTGTAAGGGGAGGAGGAGGCCCACATTTCTCCAACTAGTGGAGAAATGTTAACCTAGGTTCTATACTTAGAAGGCTAAAGAGAGCGATTACATTCTAATGTCACAGCCGGCGAGAAATTTTGTGGCTCACGATGGCTCTGCGTTGCATATACCACTTGTTAAATATTTCTGAAACATAAATAGTACTACGACGACCACCTTGTATCAGTCAAACATTGGGACAACTGTTGGAATCATCACGATCCTTGGAAATGGCAGGAAAATTTGGAACCCACAAGGAGCAACTGCGACTCATGTGTTAGGAAGTATCATTTGCAGTAGCAAATGTGTTTAAAAAGCGAGTTTAGGTCGGTAGGAACCGTCGCAATTGCCGCAGAAGGCTCATTCGGTGAGGGAAGGAGGGCTGTAAGGGGAGGAGGAGGCCCACATTTCTCCAACTAGTGGAGAAATGTTAACCTAGGTTCTATACTTAGAAGGCTAAAGAGAGCGATTACATTCTAATGTCAAGAAGGAGAGAAAATTTTGTGGCTCACGGTGGCTCTGCGTTGCATATACCACTTGTTAAATATTTCTGAAACATAAATAGTACTACGACGACCACCTTGTATCAGTCAAACATTGCGACAACTGTTGGAATCATCACGATCCTTGGAAATGACAGGAAAATTTGGAACCCACAAGGAACAACTGCGACTCATGTGTTAGGAAGTATCATTTGCAGTAGCAAATGTGTTTAAAAAGCGAGTTTAGGTCGGTAGGAAGCGTCGCAATTGCCGCAGAAGGCTCATTCGGTGAGGGAAGGAGGGCTGTAAGGGGAGGAGGAGGCCCACATTTCTCCACCTAGTGGAGAAATGTTAACCTAGGTTCTATACTTAGAAGGCTAAAGAGAGCGATTACATTCTAATGTCACAGCCGGCGAGAAATTTTGTGGCTCACGATGGCTCTGCGTTGCATATAGCACTTGTCAAATATTTCTGAAACATAAATAGTACTACGACGACCACCTTGTATCAGTCAAACATTGCGACAACTGTTGGAATCATCACGATCCTTGGAAATGACAGGAAAATTTGGAACCCACAAGGAACAACTGCGACTCATGTGTTAGGAAGTATCATTTGCAGTAGCAAATGTGTTTAAAAAGCGAGTTTAGGTCGGTAGGAACCGTCGCAATTTTCGAGGAAGGCTCATTCGGTGAGGGATGGAGGGCTGTAAGGGGAGGAGGAGGCCCACATTTCTCCAACTAGTGGAGAAATGTTAACCTAGGTTCTATACTTAGAAGGCTAAAGAGAGCGATTACATTCTAATGTCACAGCCGGCGAGAAATTTTGTAACTCACGATGGCTCTGCGTTGCATATACCACTTGTTAAATATTTCTGAAACATAAATAGTACTACGACGACCACCTTGTATCAGTCAAACATTGCGACAACTGTTGGAATCACCACGATCCTTGGAAATAACAGGAAAATTTGGAACCCACAAGGAACAACTGCGACTCATGTGTTAGGAAGTATCATTTGCAGTAGCAAATGTGTTTAAAAAGCGAGTTTAGGTCGGTAGGAACCGTCGCAATTGCCGCAGAAGGTTCATTCGGTGAGGGAAGGAGGGCTGTAAGGGGAGGAGGAGGCCCACATTTCTCCAACTAGTGGAGAAATGTTAACCTAGGTTCTATACTTAGAAGGCTAAAGAGAGCGATTACATTCTAATGTCACAGCCGGCGAGAAATTTTGTGGCTCACGGTGGCTCTGCGTTGCATATACCACTTGTTAAATATTTCTGAAACATAAATAGTACTACGACGACCACCTTGTATCAGTCAAACACTGCGACAACTGTTGGAATCATCACGATCCTTGGAAATGACAGGAAAATTTGGAACCCACAAGGAACAACTGCGACTCATGTGTTAGGAAGTATCATTTGCAGTAGCAAATGTGTTTAAAAAGCGAGTTTAGGTCGGTAGGAACCGTCGCAATTGCCGCAGAAGGCTCATTCGGTGAGGGAAGGAGGGCTGTAAGGGGAGGAGGAGGCCCTCATTTCTCCAATTAGTGGAGAAACGTTAACCTAGGTTCTATACTTAGAAGGCTAAAGAGAGCGATTACATTCTAATGTCACAGCCGGCGAGAAATTTTGTGGCTCACGATGGCTCTGCGTTGCATATACCACTTGTTAAATATTTCTGAAACATAAATAGTACTACGACGACCACCTTGTATCAGTCAAACATTGCGACAACTGTTGGAATCATCACGATCCTTGGAAATGACAGGAAAATTTGGAACCCACAAGGAACAACTGCGACTCATGTGTTAGGAAGTATCATTTGCAGTAGCAAATGTGTTTAAAAAGCGAGTTTAGGTCGGTAGGAACCGTCGCAATTGCCGCAGAAGGCTCATTCGGTGAGGGAAGGAGGGCTGTAAGGGGAGGAGGAGGCCAACATTTCTCCAACTAGTGGAGAAATGTTAACCTAGGTTCTATACTTAGAAGGCTAAAGAGAGCGATTACATTCTAATGTCACAGCCGGCGAGAAATTTTGTGGCTCACGATGGCTCTGCGTTGCATATAGCACTTGTCAAATATTTCTGAAACATAAATAGTACTACGACGACCACCTTGTATCAGTCAAACATTGCGACAACTGTTGGAATCATCACGATCCTTGGAAATGACAGGAATATTTGGAACCCACAAGGAACAACTGCGACTCATGTGTTAGGAAGTATCATTTGCAGTAGCAAATGTGTTTAAAAAGCGAGTTTAGGTCGGTAGGAACCGTCGCAATTGCCGCAGAAGGCTCATTCGGTGAGGGAAGGAGGGCTGTAAGGGGAGGAGGAGGCCCACATTTCTCCAACTAGTGGAGAAATGTTAACCTAGGTTCTATACTTAGAAGGCTAAAGAGAGTGACTACATTCTAATGTCACAGCCGGCGAGAAATTTTGTGGCTCACGGTGGCTCTGCGTTGCATATACCACTTGTTAAATATTTCTGAAACATAAATAGTACTACGACGACCACCTTGTATCAGTCAAACACTGCGACAACTGTTGGAATCATCACGATCCTTGGAAATGACAGGAAAATTTGAAACCCACAAGGAACAACTGCGTCTCATGTGTTAGGAAGTATCATTTGCAGTAGCAAATGTGTTTAAAAAGCGAGTTTAGGTCGGTAGGAACCGTCGCAATTGCCGCAGAAGGCTCATTCGGTGAGGGAAGGAGGGCTGTAAGGGGAGGAGGAGGCCCTCATTTCTCCAATTAGTGGAGAAACGTTAACCTAGGTTCTATACTTAGAAGGCTAAAGAGAGCGATTACATTCTAATGTCACAGCCGGCGAGAAATTTTTTGGCTCACATTGGCTCTGCGTTGCATATACCACTTGTTAAATATTTCTGAAACATAAATAGTACTACGACGACCACCTTGTATCAGTCAAACACTGCGACAACTGTTGGAATCATCACGATCCTTGGAAATGACAGGAAAATTTGAAACCCACAAGGAACAACTGCGACTCATGTGTTAGGAAGTATCATTTGCAGTAGCAAATGTGTTTAAAAAGCGAGTTTATGTCGGTAGGAACCGTCGCAATTGCCGCAGAAGGCTCATTCGGTGAGGGAAGGAGGGCTGTAAGGGGAGGAGGAGGCCCTCATTTCTCCAATTAGTGGAGAAACGTTAACCTAGGTTCTATACTTAGAAGGCTAAAGAGAGCGATTACATTCTAATGTCACAGCCGGCGAGAAATTTTGTGGCTCACGATGGCTCTGCGTTGCATATACCACTTGTTAAATATTTCTGAAACATAAATAGTACTACGACGACCACCTTGTATCAGTCAACCATTGCAACAACTGTTGGAATCATCACGATCCTTGGAAATGACAGGAAAATTTGGAACCCACAAGGAACAACTGCGACTCATGTGTTAGGAAGTATCATTTGCAGTAGCAAATGTGTTTAAAAAGCGAGTTTAGGTCGGTAGGAACCGTCGCAATTGCCGCAGAAGGCTCATTCGGTGAGGGAAGGAGGGCTGTAAGGGGAGGAGGAGGCCCACATTTCTCCAACTAGTGGAGAAATGTTAACCTAGGTTCTATACTTAGAAGGCTAAAGAGAGTGATTACATTCTAATGTCACAGCCGGCGAGAAATTTTGTGGCTCACGGTGGCTCTGCGTTGCATATACCACTTGTTAAATATTTCTGAAACATAAATAGTACTACGACGACCACCTTGTATCAGTCAAACACTGCGACAACTGTTGGAATCATCACGATCCTTGGAAATGACAGGAAAATTTGAAACCCACAAGGAACAACTGCGTCTCATGTGTTAGGAAGTATCATTTGCAGTAGCAAATGTGTTTAAAAAGCGAGTTTAGGTCGGTAGGAACCGTCGCAATTGCCGCAGAAGGCTCATTCGGTGAGGGAAGGAGGGCTGTAAGGGGAGGACGAGGCCCTCATTTCTCCAATTAGTGGAGAAACGTTAACCTAGGTTCTATACTTAGAAGGCTAAAGAGAGCGATTACATTCTAATGTCACAGCCGGCGAGAAATTTTGTGGCTCACATTGGCTCTGCGTTGCATATACCACTTGTTAAATATTTCTGAAACATAAATAGTACTACGACGACCACCTTGTATCAGTCAAACATTGCGACAACTGTTGGAATCATCACGATCCTTGGAAATGACAGGATAATTTGGAACCCACAAGGAACAACTGCGACTCATGTGTTAGGAAGTATCATTTGCAGTAGCAAATGTGTTTAAAAAGCGAGTTTAGGTCGGTAGGAACCGTCGCAATTGCCGCAGAAGGTTCATTCGGTGAGGGAAGGAGGGCTGTAAGGGGAGGAGGAGGCCCACATTTCTCCAACTAGTGGAGAAATGTTAACCTAGGTTCTATACTTAGAAGGCTAAAGAGAGCGATTACATTCTAATGTCACAGCCGGCGAGAAATTTTGTGGCTCACGGTGGCTCTGCGTTGCATATACCACTTGTTAAATATTTCTGAAACATAAATAGTACTACGACGACCACCTTGTATCAGTCAAACACTGCGACAACTGTTGGAATCATCACGATCCTTGGAAATGACAGGAAAATTTGGAACCCACAAGGAACAACTGCGACTCATGTGTTAGGAAGTATCATTTGCAGTAGCAAATGTGTTTAAAAAGCAAGTTTAGGTCGGTAGGAACCGTCGCAATTGCCGCAGAAGGCTCATTCGGTGAGGGAAGGAGGGCTGTAAGGGGAGGAGGAGGCCCTCATTTCTCCAATTAGTGGAGAAACGTTAACCTAGGTTCTATACTTAGAAGGCTAAAGAGAGCGATTACATTCTAATGTCACAGCCGGCGAGAAATTTTGTGGCTCACGATGGCTCTGCGTTGCATATACCACTTGTTAAATATTTCTGAAACATAAATAGTACTACGACGACCACCTTGTATCAGTCAAACATTGCGACAACTGTTGGAATCATCACGATCCTTGGAAATGACAGGAAAATTTGGAACCCACAAGGAACAACTGCGACTCATGTGTTAGGAAGTATCATTTGCAGTAGCAAATGTGTTTAAAAAGCGAGTTTAGGTCGGTAGGAACCGTCGCAATTGCCGCAGAAGGCTCATTCGGTGAGGGAAGGAGGGCTGTAAGGGGAGGAGGAGGCCCACATTTCTCCAACTAGTGGAGAAATGTTAACCTAGGTTCTATACTTAGAAGGCTAAAGAGAGCGATTACATTCTAATGTCACAGCCGGCGAGAAATTTTGTGGCTCACGATGGCTCTGCGTTGCATATAGCACTTGTCAAATATTTCTGAAACATAAATAGTACTACGACGACCACCTTGTATCAGTCAAACATTGCGACAACTGTTGGAATCATCACGATCCTTGGAAATGACAGGAAAATTTGGAACCCACAAGGAACAACTGCGACTCATGTGTTAGGAAGTATCATTTGCAGTAGCAAATGTGTTTAAAAAGCGAGTTTAGGTCGGTAGGAACCGTCGCAATTGCCGCAGAAGGCTCATTCGGTGAGGGAAGGAGGGCTGTAAGGGGAGGAGGAGGCCCACATTTCTCCAACTAGTGGAGAAATGTTAACCTAGGTTCTATACTTAGAAGGCTAAAGAGAGTGATTACATTCTAATGTCACAGCCGGCGAGAAATTTTGTGGCTCACGGTGGCTCTGCGTTGCATATACCACTTGTTAAATATTTCTGAAACATAAATAGTACTACGACGACCACCTTGTATCAGTCAAACACTGCGACAACTGTTGGAATCATCACGATCCTTGGAAATGACAGGAAAATTTGAAACCCACAAGGAACAACTGCGTCTCATGTGTTAGGAAGTATCATTTGCAGTAGCAAATGTGTTTAAAAAGCGAGTTTAGGTCGGTAGGAACCGTCGCAATTGCCGCAGAAGGCTCATTCGGTGAGGGAAGGAGGGCAGTAAGGGGAGGACGAGGCCCTCATTTCTCCAATTAGTGGAGAAACGTTAACCTAGGTTCTATACTTAGAAGGCTAAAGAGAGCGATTACATTCTAATGTCACAGCCGGCGAGAAATTTTGTGGCTCACATTGGCTCTGCGTTGCATATACCACTTGTTAAATATTTCTGAAACATAAATAGTACTACGACGACCACCTTGTATCAGTCAAACATTGCGACAACTGTTGGAATCATCACGATCCTTGGAAATGACAGGATAATTTGGAACCCACAAGGAACAACTGCGACTCATGTGTTAGGAAGTATCATTTGCAGTAGCAAATGTGTTTAAAAAGCGAGTTTAGGTCGGTAGGAACCGTCGCAATTGCCGCAGAAGGTTCATTCGGTGAGGGAAGGAGGGCTGTAAGGGGAGGAGGAGGCCCACATTTCTCCAACTAGTGGAGAAATGTTAACCTAGGTTCTATACTTAGAAGGCTAAAGAGAGCGATTACATTCTAATGTCACAGCCGGCGAGAAATTTTGTGGCTCACGGTGGCTCTGCGTTGCATATACCACTTGTTAAATATTTCTGAAACATAAATAGTACTACGACGACCACCTTGTATCAGTCAAACACTGCGACAACTGTTGGAATCATCACGATCCTTGGAAATGACAGGAAAATTTGGAACCCACAAGGAACAACTGCGACTCATGTGTTAGGAAGTATCATTTGCAGTAGCAAATGTGTTTAAAAAGCGAGTTTAGGTCGGTAGGAACCGTCGCAATTGCCGCAGAACGCTCATTCGGTGAGGGAAGGAGGGCTGTAAGGGGAGGACGAGGCCCTCATTTCTCCAATTAGTGGAGAAACGTTAACCTAGGTTCTATACTTAGAAGGCTAAAGAGAGCGATTACATTCTAATGTCACAGCCGGCGAGAAATTTTGTGGCTCACGATGGCTCTGCGTTGCATATACCACTTGTTAAATATTTTTGAAACATAAATAGTACTACGACGACCACCTTGTATCAGTCAAACATTGCGACAACTGTTGGAATCATCACGATCCTTGGAAATGACAGGAAAATTTGGAACCCACAAGGAACAACTGCGACTCATGTGTTAGGAAGTATCATTTGCAGTAGCAAATGTGTTTAAAAAGCGAGTTTAGGTCGGTAGGAACCGTCGCAATTGCCGCACAAGGCTCATTCGGTGAGGGAAGGAGGGCTGTAAGGGGAGGAGGAGGCCCAGATTTCTCCAACTAGTGGAGAAATGTTAACCTAGGTTCTATACTTAGAAGGGTAAAGAGAGTGATTACATTCTAATGTCACAGCTGGCGAGAAATTTTGTGGCTCACGGTGGCTCTGCGTTGCATATACCACTTGTTAAATATTTCTGAAACATAAATAGTACTACGACGACCACCTTGTATCAACCAAACACTGCGACAACTGTTGGAATCATCACGATCCTTGGAAATGACAGGAAAATTTGAAACCCACAAGGAACAACTGCGTCTCATGTGTTAGGAAGTATCATTTGCAGTAGCAAATGTTTTTAAAAAGCGAGTTTAGGTCGGTAGGAACCGTCGCAATTGCCGCAGAAGGCTCATTCGGTGAGGGAAGGAGGGCTGTAAAGGGAGGAGGTGGCCCACATTTCTCCAACTAGTGGAGAAATGTTAACCTAGGTTCTATACTTAGAAGGCTAAAGAGAGCGATTACATTCTAATGTCACAGCCGGCGAGAAATTTTGTGGCTCACGATGGCTCTGCGTTGCATATACCACTTGTTAAATATTTCTGAAACATAAATAGTACTACGACGACCACCTTGTATCAGTCAAACATTGGGACAACTGTTGGAATCATCACGATCCTTGGAAATGGCAGGAAAATTTGGAACCCACAAGGAGCAACTGCGACTCATGTGTTAGGAAGTATCATTTGCAGTAGCAAATGTGTTTAAAAAGCGAGTTTAGGTCGGTAGGAACCGTCGCAATTGCCGCAGAAGGCTCATTCGGTGAGGGAAGGAGGGCTGTAAGGGGAGGAGGAGGCCCACATTTCTCCAACTTGTGGAGAAATGTTAACCTAGGTTCTATACTTAGAAGGCTAAAGAGAGCGATTACATTCTAATGTCAAGAAGGCGAGAACATTTTGTGGCTCACGGTGGCTCTGCGTTGCATATACCACTTGTTAAATATTTCTGAAACATAAATAGTACTACGACGACCACCTTGTATCAGTCAAACATTGCGACAACTGTTGGAATCATCACGATCCTTGGAAATGACAGGAAAATTTGGAACCCACAAGGAACAACTGCGACTCATGTGTTAGGAAGTATCATTTGCAGTAGCAAATGTGTTTAAAAAGCGAGTTTAGGTCGGTAGGAACCGTCGCAATTGCCGCAGAAGGCTCATTTGGTGAGAGAAGGAGGGCTGTAAGGGGAGGAGGAGGCCCACATTTCTCCAACTAGTGGAGAAATGTTAACCTAGGTTCTATACTTAGAAGGCTAAAGAGAGCGATTACATTTTAATGTCACAGCCGGCGAGAAATTTTGTGGCTCACGGTGGCTCTGCGTTGCATATACCACTTGTTAAATATTTCTGAAACATAAATAGTACTACGACGACCACCTTGTATCAGTCAAACACTGCGACAACTGTTGGAATCATCACGATCCTTGGAAATGACAGGAAAATTTGGAACCCTCAAGGAACAACTGCGACTCATGTGTTAGGAAGTATCATTTGCAGTAGCAAATGTGTTTAAAAAGCGAGTTTAGGTCGGTAGGAACCGTCGCAATTGCCGCAGAAGGCTCATTCGGTGAGGGAAGGAGGGCTGTAAGGGGAGGAGGAGGCCCTCATTCCTCCAATTAGTGGAGAAACGTTAACCTAGGTTCTATACTTAGAAGGCGAAAGAGAGCGATTACATTCTAATGTCACAGCCGGCGAGAAATTTTGTGGCTCACGATGGCTCTGCGTTGCATATACCACTTGTTACATATTTCTGAATCATAAATAGTACTACGACGACCACCTTGTATCAGTCAAACATTGCGACAACTGTTGGAATCATCACGATCCTTGGAAATGACAGGAAAATTTGGAACCCACAAGGAACAACTGCGACTCATGTGTTAGGAAGTATCATTTGCAGTAGCAAATGTGTTTAAAAAGCGAGTTTAGGTCGGTAGGAACCGTCGCAATTGCCGCAGAAGGCTCATTCGGTGAGGGAAGGAGGGCTGTAAGGAGAGGAGGAGGCCCACATTTCTCCAACTAGTGGAGAAATGTTAACCTAGGTTCTATACTTAGAAGGCTAAAGAGAGCGATTACATTCTAATGTCACAGCCGGCGAGAAATTTTATGGCTCACGGTGGCTCTGCGTTGCATATACCACTTGTTAAATATTTCTGAAACATAAATAGTACTACGACGACCACCTTGTATCAGTCAAACACTGCGACAACTGTTGGAATCATCACGATCCTTGGAAATGACAGGAAAATTTGGAACCCACAAGGAACAACTGCGACTCATGTGTTAGGAAGTATCATTTGCAGTAGCAAATGTGTTTAAAAAGCGAGTTTAGGTCGGTAGGAACCGTCGCAATTGCCGCAGAAGGCTCATTCGGTGAGGGAAGGAGGGCTGTAAGGGGAGGAGGAGGCCCTCATTTCTCCAGTTAGTGGAGAAACGTTAACCTAGGTTCTATACTTAGAAGGCTAAAGAGAGCGATTACATTCTAATGTCACAGCCGGCGAGAAATTTTGTGGCTCACGGTGGCTCTGCGTTGCATATACCACTTGTTAAATATTTCTGAAACATAAATAGTACTAAGACGACCACCTTGTATCAGTCAAACATTGCGACAACTGTTGGAATCATCACGATCCTTGTAAATGACAGGATAATTTGGAACCCACAAGGAACAACTGCGACTCATGTGTTAGGAAGTATCATTTGCCGTAGCAAATGTTTTTAAAAAGCGAGTTTAGGTCGGTAGGAACCGTCGCAATTGCCGCAGAAGGCTCATTCGGTGAGGGAAGGAGGGCTGTAAGGGGAGGAGGAGGCCCACATTTCTCCAACTAGTGGAGAAATGTTAACCTAGGTTCTATACTTAGAAGGCTAAAGAGAGCGATTACATTCTAATGTCACAGCCGGCGAGAAATTTTGTGGCTCACGATGGCTCTGCGTTGCATATACCACTTGTTAAATATTTCTGAAACATAAATAGTACTACGACGACCACCTTGTATCAGTCAAACATTGGGACAACTGTTGGAATCATCACGATCCTTGGAAATGGCAGGAAAATTTGGAACCCACAAGGAGCAACTGCGACTCATGTGTTAGGAAGTATCATTTGCAGTAGCAAATGTGTTTAAAAAGCGAGTTTAGGTCGGTAGGAACCGTCGCAATTGCCGCAGAAGGCTCATTCGGTGAGGGAAGGAGGGCTGTAAGGGGAGGAGGAGGCCCACATTTCTCCAACTAGTGGAGAAATGTTAACCTAGGTTCTATACTTAGAAGGCTAAAGAGAGCGATTACATTCTAATGTCAAGAAGGAGAGAAAATTTTGTGGCTCACGGTGGCTCTGCGTTGCATATACCACTTGTTAAATATTTCTGAAACATAAATAGTACTACGACGACCACCTTGTATCAGTCAAACATTGCGACAACTGTTGGAATCATCACGATCCTTGGAAATGACAGGAAAATTTGGAACCCACAAGGAACAACTGCGACTCATGTGTTAGGAAGTATCATTTGCAGTAGCAAATGTGTTTAAAAAGCGAGTTTAGGTCGGTAGGAAGCGTCGCAATTGCCGCAGAAGGCTCATTCGGTGAGGGAAGGAGGGCTGTAAGGGGAGGAGGAGGCCCACATTTCTCCACCTAGTGGAGAAATGTTAACCTAGGTTCTATACTTAGAAGGCTAAAGAGAGCGATTACATTCTAATGTCACAGCCGGCGAGAAATTTTGTGGCTCACGATGGCTCTGCGTTGCATATAGCACTTGTCAAATATTTCTGAAACATAAATAGTACTACGACGACCACCTTGTATCAGTCAAACATTGCGACAACTGTTGGAATCATCACGATCCTTGGAAATGACAGGAAAATTTGGAACCCACAAGGAACAACTGCGACTCATGTGTTAGGAAGTATCATTTGCAGTAGCAAATGTGTTTAAAAAGCGAGTTTAGGTCGGTAGGAACCGTCGCAATTTTCGAGGAAGGCTCATTCGGTGAGGGATGGAGGGCTGTAAGGGGAGGAGGAGGCCCACATTTCTCCAACTAGTGGAGAAATGTTAACCTAGGTTCTATACTTAGAAGGCTAAAGAGAGCGATTACATTCTAATGTCACAGCCGGCGAGAAATTTTGTAACTCACGATGGCTCTGC
Source organism: Schistocerca cancellata (assembly GCF_023864275.1). Classification (NCBI taxonomy): domain Eukaryota; kingdom Metazoa; phylum Arthropoda; class Insecta; order Orthoptera; family Acrididae; genus Schistocerca; species Schistocerca cancellata. The sequence goes on along the minus strand of NC_064627.1, from coordinate 76,065,862 downwards.
GTTGCATATACCACTTGTTAAATATTTCTGAAACATAAATAGTACTACGACGACCACCTTGTATCAGTCAAACATTGCGACAACTGTTGGAATCACCACGATCCTTGGAAATGACAGGAAAATTTGGAACCCACAAGGAACAACTGCGACTCATGTGTTAGGAAGTATCATTTGCAGTAGCAAATGTGTTTAAAAAGCGAGTTTAGGTCGGTAGGAACCGTCGCAATTGCCGCAGAAGGTTCATTCGGTGAGGGAAGGAGGGCTGTAAGGGGAGGAGGAGGCCCACATTTCTCCAACTAGTGGAGAAATGTTAACCTAGGTTCTATACTTAGAAGGCTAAAGAGAGCGATTACATTCTAATGTCACAGCCGGCGAGAAATTTTGTGGCTCACGGTGGCTCTGCGTTGCATATACCACTTGTTAAATATTTCTGAAACATAAATAGTACTACGACGACCACCTTGTATCAGTCAAACACTGCGACAACTGTTGGAATCATCACGATCCTTGGAAATGACAGGAAAATTTGGAACCCACAAGGAACAACTGCGACTCATGTGTTAGGAAGTATCATTTGCAGTAGCAAATGTGTTTAAAAAGCGAGTTTAGGTCGGTAGGAACCGTCGCAATTGCCGCAGAAGGCTCATTCGGTGAGGGAAGGAGGGCTGTAAGGGGAGGAGGAGGCCCTCATTTCTCCAATTAGTGGAGAAACGTTAACCTAGGTTCTATACTTAGAAGGCTAAAGAGAGCGATTACATTCTAATGTCACAGCCGGCGAGAAATTTTGTGGCTCACGATGGCTCTGCGTTGCATATACCACTTGTTAAATATTTCTGAAACATAAATAGTACTACGACGACCACCTTGTATCAGTCAAACATTGCGACAACTGTTGGAATCATCACGATCCTTGGAAATGACAGGAAAATTTGGAACCCACAAGGAACAACTGCGACTCATGTGTTAGGAAGTATCATTTGCAGTAGCAAATGTGTTTAAAAAGCGAGTTTAGGTCGGTAGGAACCGTCGCAATTGCCGCAGAAGGCTCATTCGGTGAGGGAAGGAGGGCTGTAAGGGGAGGAGGAGGCCAACATTTCTCCAACTAGTGGAGAAATGTTAACCTAGGTTCTATACTTAGAAGGCTAAAGAGAGCGATTACATTCTAATGTCACAGCCGGCGAGAAATTTTGTGGCTCACGATGGCTCTGCGTTGCATATAGCACTTGTCAAATATTTCTGAAACATAAATAGTACTACGACGACCACCTTGTATCAGTCAAACATTGCGACAACTGTTGGAATCATCACGATCCTTGGAAATGACAGGAATATTTGGAACCCACAAGGAACAACTGCGACTCATGTGTTAGGAAGTATCATTTGCAGTAGCAAATGTGTTTAAAAAGCGAGTTTAGGTCGGTAGGAACCGTCGCAATTGCCGCAGAAGGCTCATTCGGTGAGGGAAGGAGGGCTGTAAGGGGAGGAGGAGGCCCACATTTCTCCAACTAGTGGAGAAATGTTAACCTAGGTTCTATACTTAGAAGGCTAAAGAGAGTGACTACATTCTAATGTCACAGCCGGCGAGAAATTTTGTGGCTCACGGTGGCTCTGCGTTGCATATACCACTTGTTAAATATTTCTGAAACATAAATAGTACTACGACGACCACCTTGTATCAGTCAAACACTGCGACAACTGTTGGAATCATCACGATCCTTGGAAATGACAGGAAAATTTGAAACCCACAAGGAACAACTGCGTCTCATGTGTTAGGAAGTATCATTTGCAGTAGCAAATGTGTTTAAAAAGCGAGTTTAGGTCGGTAGGAACCGTCGCAATTGCCGCAGAAGGCTCATTCGGTGAGGGAAGGAGGGCTGTAAGGGGAGGAGGAGGCCCTCATTTCTCCAATTAGTGGAGAAACGTTAACCTAGGTTCTATACTTAGAAGGCTAAAGAGAGCGATTACATTCTAATGTCACAGCCGGCGAGAAATTTTTTGGCTCACATTGGCTCTGCGTTGCATATACCACTTGTTAAATATTTCTGAAACATAAATAGTACTACGACGACCACCTTGTATCAGTCAAACACTGCGACAACTGTTGGAATCATCACGATCCTTGGAAATGACAGGAAAATTTGAAACCCACAAGGAACAACTGCGACTCATGTGTTAGGAAGTATCATTTGCAGTAGCAAATGTGTTTAAAAAGCGAGTTTAGGTCGGTAGGAACCGTCGCAATTGCCGCAGAAGGCTCATTCGGTGAGGGAAGGAGGGCTGTAAGGGGAGGAGGAGGCCCTCATTTCTCCAATTAGTGGAGAAACGTTAACCTAGGTTCTATACTTAGAAGGCTAAAGAGAGCGATTACATTCTAATGTCACAGCCGGCGAGAAATTTTGTGGCTCACGATGGCTCTGCGTTGCATATACCACTTGTTAAATATTTCTGAAACATAAATAGTACTACGACGACCACCTTGTATCAGTCAACCATTGCAACAACTGTTGGAATCATCACGATCCTTGGAAATGACAGGAAAATTTGGAACCCACAAGGAACAACTGCGACTCATGTGTTAGGAAGTATCATTTGCAGTAGCAAATGTGTTTAAAAAGCGAGTTTAGGTCGGTAGGAACCGTCGCAATTGCCGCAGAAGGCTCATTCGGTGAGGGAAGGAGGGCTGTAAGGGGAGGAGGAGGCCCACATTTCTCCAACTAGTGGAGAAATGTTAACCTAGGTTCTATACTTAGAAGGCTAAAGAGAGTGATTACATTCTAATGTCACAGCCGGCGAGAAATTTTGTGGCTCACGGTGGCTCTGCGTTGCATATACCACTTGTTAAATATTTCTGAAACATAAATAGTACTACGACGACCACCTTGTATCAGTCAAACACTGCGACAACTGTTGGAATCATCACGATCCTTGGAAATGACAGGAAAATTTGAAACCCACAAGGAACAACTGCGTCTCATGTGTTAGGAAGTATCATTTGCAGTAGCAAATGTGTTTAAAAAGCGAGTTTAGGTCGGTAGGAACCTTCGCAATTGCCGCAGAAGGCTCATTCGGTGAGGGAAGGAGGGCTGTAAGGGGAGGACGAGGCCCTCATTTCTCCAATTAGTGGAGAAACGTTAACCTAGGTTCTATACTTAGAAGGCTAAAGAGAGCGATTACATTCTAATGTCACAGCCGGCGAGAAATTTTGTGGCTCACATTGGCTCTGCGTTGCATATACCACTTGTTAAATATTTCTGAAACATAAATAGTACTACGACGACCACCTTGTATCAGTCAAACATTGCGACAACTGTTGGAATCATCACGATCCTTGGAAATGACAGGATAATTTGGAACCCACAAGGAACAACTGCGACTCATGTGTTAGGAAGTATCATTTGCAGTAGCAAATGTGTTTAAAAAGCGAGTTTAGGTCGGTAGGAACCGTCGCAATTGCCGCAGAAGGTTCATTCGGTGAGGGAAGGAGGGCTGTAAGGGGAGGAGGAGGCCCACATTTCTCCAACTAGTGGAGAAATGTTAACCTAGGTTCTATACTTAGAAGGCTAAAGAGAGCGATTACATTCTAATGTCACAGCCGGCGAGAAATTTTGTGGCTCACGGTGGCTCTGCGTTGCATATACCACTTGTTAAATATTTCTGAAACATAAATAGTACTACGACGACCACCTTGTATCAGTCAAACACTGCGACAACTGTTGGAATCATCACGATCCTTGGAAATGACAGGAAAATTTGGAACCCACAAGGAACAACTGCGACTCATGTGTTAGGAAGTATCATTTGCAGTAGCAAATGTGTTTAAAAAGCAAGTTTAGGTCGGTAGGAACCGTCGCAATTGCCGCAGAAGGCTCATTCGGTGAGGGAAGGAGGGCTGTAAGGGGAGGAGGAGGCCCTCATTTCTCCAATTAGTGGAGAAACGTTAACCTAGGTTCTATACTTAGAAGGCTAAAGAGAGCGATTACATTCTAATGTCACAGCCGGCGAGAAATTTTGTGGCTCACGATGGCTCTGCGTTGCATATACCACTTGTTAAATATTTCTGAAACATAAATAGTACTACGACGACCACCTTGTATCAGTCAAACATTGCGACAACTGTTGGAATCATCACGATCCTTGGAAATGACAGGAAAATTTGGAACCCACAAGGAACAACTGCGACTCATGTGTTAGGAAGTATCATTTGCAGTAGCAAATGTGTTTAAAAAGCGAGTTTAGGTCGGTAGGAACCGTCGCAATTGCCGCAGAAGGCTCATTCGGTGAGGGAAGGAGGGCTGTAAGGGGAGGAGGAGGCCCACATTTCTCCAACTAGTGGAGAAATGTTAACCTAGGTTCTATACTTAGAAGGCTAAAGAGAGCGATTACATTCTAATGTCACAGCCGGCGAGAAATTTTGTGGCTCACGATGGCTCTGCGTTGCATATAGCACTTGTCAAATATTTCTGAAACATAAATAGTACTACGACGACCACCTTGTATCAGTCAAACATTGCGACAACTGTTGGAATCATCACGATCCTTGGAAATGACAGGAAAATTTGGAACCCACAAGGAACAACTGCGACTCATGTGTTAGGAAGTATCATTTGCAGTAGCAAATGTGTTTAAAAAGCGAGTTTAGGTCGGTAGGAACCGTCGCAATTGCCGCAGAAGGCTCATTCGGTGAGGGAAGGAGGGCTGTAAGGGGAGGAGGAGGCCCACATTTCTCCAACTAGTGGAGAAATGTTAACCTAGGTTCTATACTTAGAAGGCTAAAGAGAGTGATTACATTCTAATGCCACAGCCGGCGAGAAATTTTGTGGCTCACGGTGGCTCTGCGTTGCATATACCACTTGTTAAATATTTCTGAAACATAAATAGTACTACGACGACCACCTTGTATCAGTCAAACACTGCGACAACTGTTGGAATCATCACGATCCTTGGAAATGACAGGAAAATTTGAAACCCACAAGGAACAACTGCGTCTCATGTGTTAGGAAGTATCATTTGCAGTAGCAAATGTGTTTAAAAAGCGAGTTTAGGTCGGTAGGAACCGTCGCAATTGCCGCAGAAGGCTCATTCGGTGAGGGAAGGAGGGCAGTAAGGGGAGGACGAGGCCCTCATTTCTCCAATTAGTGGAGAAACGTTAACCTAGGTTCTATACTTAGAAGGCTAAAGAGAGCGATTACATTCTAATGTCACAGCCGGCGAGAAATTTTGTGGCTCACATTGGCTCTGCGTTGCATATACCACTTGTTAAATATTTCTGAAACATAAATAGTACTACGACGACCACCTTGTATCAGTCAAACATTGCGACAACTGTTGGAATCATCACGATCCTTGGAAATGACAGGATAATTTGGAACCCACAAGGAACAACTGCGACTCATGTGTTAGGAAGTATCATTTGCAGTAGCAAATGTGTTTAAAAAGCGAGTTTAGGTCGGAGGAACCGTCGCAATTGCCGCAGAAGGTTCATTCGGTGAGGGAAGGAGGGCTGTAAGGGGAGGAGGAGGCCCACATTTCTCCAACTAGTGGAGAAATGTTAACCTAGGTTCTATACTTAGAAGGCTAAAGAGAGCGATTACATTCTAATGTCACAGCCGGCGAGAAATTTTGTGGCTCACGGTGGCTCTGCGTTGCATATACCACTTGTTAAATATTTCTGAAACATAAATAGTACTACGACGACCACCTTGTATCAGTCAAACACTGCGACAACTGTTGGAATCATCACGATCCTTGGAAATGACAGGAAAATTTGGAACCCACAAGGAACAACTGCGACTCATGTGTTAGGAAGTATCATTTGCAGTAGCAAATGTGTTTAAAAAGCGAGTTTAGGTCGGTAGGAACCGTCGCAATTGCCGCAGAAGGCTCATTCGGTGAGGGAAGGAGGGCTGTAAGGGGAGGACGAGGCCCTCATTTCTCCAATTAGTGGAGAAACGTTAACCTAGGTTCTATACTTAGAAGGCTAAAGAGAGCGATTACATTCTAATGTCACAGCCGGCGAGAAATTTTGTGGCTCACGATGGCTCTGCGTTGCATATACCACTTGTTAAATATTTTTGAAACATAAATAGTACTACGACGACCACCTTGTATCAGTCAAACATTGCGACAACTGTTGGAATCATCACGATCCTTGGAAATGACAGGAAAATTTGGAACCCACAAGGAACAACTGCGACTCATGTGTTAGGAAGTATCATTTGCAGTAGCAAATGTGTTTAAAAAGCGAGTTTAGGTCGGTAGGAACCGTCGCAATTGCCGCACAAGGCTCATTCGGTGAGGGAAGGAGGGCTGTAAGGGGAGGAGGAGGCCCACATTTCTCCAACTAGTGGAGAAATGTTAACCTAGGTTCTATACTTAGAAGGCTAAAGAGAGCGATTACATTCTAATGTCACAGCCGGCGAGAAATTTTGTGGCTCACGATGGCTCTGCGTTGCATATGGCACTTGTCAAATATTTCTGAAACATAAATAGTACTACGACGACCACCTTGTATCAGTCAAACATTGCGACAACTGTTGGAATCATCACGATCCTTGGAAATGACAGGAATATTTGGAACCCACAAGGAACAACTGCGACTCATGTGTTAGGAAGTATCATTTGCAGTAGCAAATGTGTTTAAAAAGCGAGTTTAGGTCGGTAGGAACCGTCGCAATTGCCGCAGAAGGCTCATTCGGTGAGGGAAGGAGGGCTGTAAGGGGAGGAGGAGGCCCAGATTTCTCCAACTAGTGGAGAAATGTTAACCTAGGTTCTATACTTAGAAGGGTAAAGAGAGTGATTACATTCTAATGTCACAGCTGGCGAGAAATTTTGTGGCTCACGGTGGCTCTGCGTTGCATATACCACTTGTTAAATATTTCTGAAACATAAATAGTACTACGACGACCACCTTGTATCAACCAAACACTGCGACAACTGTTGGAATCATCACGATCCTTGGAAATGACAGGAAAATTTGAAACCCACAAGGAACAACTGCGTCTCATGTGTTAGGAAGTATCATTTGCAGTAGCAAATGTTTTTAAAAAGCGAGTTTAGGTCGGTAGGAACCGTCGCAATTGCCGCAGAAGGCTCATTCGGTGAGGGAAGGAGGGCTGTAAAGGGAGGAGGTGGCCCACATTTCTCCAACTAGTGGAGAAATGTTAACCTAGGTTCTATACTTAGAAGGCTAAAGAGAGCGATTACATTCTAATGTCACAGCCGGCGAGAAATTTTGTGGCTCACGATGGCTCTGCGTTGCATATACCACTTGTTAAATATTTCTGAAACATAAATAGTACTACGACGACCACCTTGTATCAGTCAAACATTGGGACAACTGTTGGAATCATCACGATCCTTGGAAATGGCAGGAAAATTTGGAACCCACAAGGAGCAACTGCGACTCATGTGTTAGGAAGTATCATTTGCAGTAGCAAATGTGTTTAAAAAGCGAGTTTAGGTCGGTAGGAACCGTCGCAATTGCCGCAGAAGGCTCATTCGGTGAGGGAAGGAGGGCTGTAAGGGGAGGAGGAGGCCCACATTTCTCCTACTAGTGGAGAAATGTTAACCTAGGTTCTATACTTAGAAGGCTAAAGAGAGCGATTACATTCTAATGTCACAGCCGGCGAGAAATTTTGTGGCTCACGATGGCTCTTCGTTGCATATACCACTTGTTAAATATTTCTGAAACATAAATAGTACTACGACGACCACCTTGTATCAGTCAAACATTGCGACAACTGTTGGAATCATCACGATCCTTGGAAATGACAGGAAAATTTGGAACCCACAAGGAACAACTGTGACTCATGTGTTAGGAAGTATCATTTGCAGTAGCAAATGTGTTTAAAAAGCGAGTTTAGGTCGGTAGGAACCGTCGCAATTGCCGCAGAAGGCTCATTCGGTGAGGGAAGGAGGGCTGTAAGGGGAGGAGGAGGCCCACATTTCTCCAACTTGTGGAGAAATGTTAACCTAGGTTCTATACTTAGAAGGCTAAAGAGAGCGATTACATTCTAATGTCAAGAAGGCGAGAACATTTTGTGGCTCACGGTGGCTCTGCGTTGCATATACCACTTGTTAAATATTTCTGAAACATAAATAGTACTACGACGACCACCTTGTATCAGTCAAACATTGCGACAACTGTTGGAATCATCACGATCCTTGGAAATGACAGGAAAATTTGGAACCCACAAGGAACAACTGCGACTCATGTGTTAGGAAGTATCATTTGCAGTAGCAAATGTGTTTAAAAAGCGAGTTTAGGTCGGTAGGAACCGTCGCAATTGCCGCAGAAGGCTCATTCGGTGAGGGAAGGAGGGCTGTAAGGGGAGGAGGAGGCCCACATTTCTCCAACTAGTGGAGAAATGTTAACCTAGGTTCTATACTTAGAAGGCTAAAGAGAGCGATTACATTCTATTGTCACAGCCGGCGAGAAATTTTGTGGCTCACGGTGGCTCTGCGTTGCATATACCACTTGTTAAATATTTCTGAAACATAAATAGTACTACGACGACCACCTTGTATCAGTCAAACACTGCGACAACTGTTGGAATCATCACGATCCTTGGAAATGGCAGGAAAATTTGGAACCCACAAGGAACAACTGCGACTCATGTGTTAGGAAGTATCATTTGCAGTAGCAAATGTGTTTAAAAAGCGAGTTTAGGTCGGTAGGAACCGTCGCAATTGCCGCAGAAGGCTCATTCGGTGAGGGAAGGAGGGCTGTAAGGGGAGGAGGAGGCCCACATTTCTCCAACTAGTGGAGAAATGTTAACCTAGGTTCTATACTTAGAAGGCTAAAGAGAGCGATTACATTTTAATGTCACAGCCGGCGAGAAATTTTGTGGCTCACGGTGGCTCTGCGTTGCATATACCACTTGTTAAATATTTCTGAAACATAAATAGTACTACGACGACCACCTTGTATCAGTCAAACACTGCGACAACTGTTGGAATCATCACGATCCTTGGAAATGACAGGAAAATTTGGAACCCACAAGGAACAACTGCGACTCATGTGTTAGGAAGTATCATTTGCAGTAGCAAATGTGTTTAAAAAGCGAGTTTAGGTCGGTAGGAACCGTCGCAATTGCCGCAGAAGGCTCATTCGGTGAGGGAAGGAGGGCTGTAAGGGGAGGAGGAGGCCCACATTTCTCCAACTAGTGGAGAAATGTTAACCTAGGTTCTATACTTAGAAGGCTAAAGAGAGCGATTACATTCTATTGTCACAGCCGGCGAGAAATTTTGTGGCTCACGGTGGCTCTGCGTTGCATATACCACTTGTTAAATATTTCTGAAACATAAATAGTACTACGACGACCACCTTGTATCAGTCAAACACTGCGACAACTGTTGGAATCATCACGATCCTTGGAAATGGCAGGAAAATTTGGAACCCACAAGGAACAACTGCGACTCATGTGTTAGGAAGTATCATTTGCAGTAGCAAATGTGTTTAAAAAGCGAGTTTAGGTCGGTAGGAACCGTCGCAATTGCCGCAGAAGGCTCATTCGGTGAGGGAAGGAGGGCTGTAAGGGGAGGAGGAGGCCCACATTTCTCCAACTAGTGGAGAAATGTTAACCTAGGTTCTATACTTAGAAGGCTAAAGAGAGCGATTACATTCTAATGTCACAGCCGGCGAGAAATTTTGTGTCTCACGGTGGCTCTTCGTTCCATATACCACTTGTTAAATATTTCTGAAACATAAATAGTACTACGACGACCACCTTGTATCAGTCAAACACTGCGACAACTGTTGGAATCATCACGATCCTTGGAAATGACAGGAAAATTTGGAACCCACAAGGAACAACTGCGACTCATGTGTTAGGAAGTATCATTTGCAGTAGCAAATGTGTTTAAAAAGCGAGTTTAGGTCGGTAGGAACCGTCGCAATTGCCGCAGAAGGCTCATTCGGTGAGGGAAGGAGGGCTTTAAGGGGAGGAGGAGGCCCACATTTCTCCACCTAGTGGAGAAATGTTAACCTAGGTTCTAGACTTAGAAGGCTAAAGAGAGCGATTACATTCTAATGTCACTGCCGGCGAGAAATTTTGTGGCTCACGATGGCTCTGCGTTGCATATAGCACTTGTCAAATATTTCTGAAACATAAATAGTACTACGTCGACCACCTTGTATCAGTCAAACATTGCGACAACTGTTGGAATCATCACGATCCTTGGAAATGACAGGAAAATTTGGAACCCACAAGGAACAACTGCGACTCATGTGTTAGGAAGTATCCTTTGCAGTAGCAAATGTGTTTAAAAAGCGAGTTTAGGTCGGTAGGAACCGTCGCAATTGCCGCAGAAGGCTCATTCGGTGAGGGAAGGAGGGCTGTAAGGGGAGGAGGAGGCCCACATTTCTCCAACTAGTGGAGAAATGTTAACCTAGGATCTATACTTAGAAGGCTAAAGAGAGCGATTACATTCTAATGTCACAGCCGGCGAGAAATTTTGTGGCTCACGGTGGCTCTGCGTTGCATATACCACTTGTTAAATATTTCTGAAACATAAATAGTACTACGACGACCACCTTGTGTCAGTCAAACACTGCGACAACTTTTGGAATCATCACGATCCTTGGAAATGACAGGAAAATTTGGAACCCACAAGGAACAACTGCGACTCATGTGTTAGGAAGTAACATTTGCAGTAGCAAATGTGTTTAAAAAGCGAGTTTAGGTCGGTAGGAACCGTCGCAATTGCCGCAGAAGGCTCATTCGGTGAGGGAAGGAGGGCTGTAAGGGGAGGAGGAGGCCCACATTTCTCCAACTAGTGGAGAAATGTTAACCTAGGTTCTATACTTAGAAGGCTAAAGAGAGCGATTACATTCTAATGTCACAGCCGGCGAGAAATTTTGTGGCTCACGATGGCTCTGCGTTGCATATACCACTTGTTAAATATTTCTGAAACATAAATAGTACTACGACGACCACCTTGTATCAGTCAAACATTGCGACAACTGTTGGAATCATCACGATCCTTGGAAATGGCAGGAAAATTTGGAACCCACAAGGAACAACTGCGACTCATGTGTTAGGAAGTATCATTTGCAGTAGCAAATGTGTTTAAAAAGTGAGTTTAGGTCGGTAGGAACCGTCGCAATTGCCGCAGAAGGCTCATTCGGTGAGGGAAGGAGGGCTGTAAGGGGAGGAAGAGGCCCACATTTCTCCAACTAGTGGAGAAATGTTAACCTAGGTTCTATACTTAGAAGGCTAAAGAGATCGATTACATTCTAATGTCACAGCCGGCGAGA